>NW_027276057.1:0-45471 GCF_030028105.1 Mobula birostris | reverse complement strand
TTAAGACTTTTGCACATTTGTGATAATACATCTGATTGGGATTCTGATTTGGTCATTTGGGCAACAAAGTCGTCCCGAGTGCTTCAGGTTTGGTCTTTATGCCATGGTGATCTCAGCTGGGATTCCTCTCTCCCAGGCTCCCCCACCACCTCACTTCACTGCCCTCTCTTCCCGGGAATGACCTCTCTGTCTCCTGCGATCCAGCGTTTCTGGTGGGGTTGAGAGGGATAATAAATCAGCCATGATGGAATAGCGGGGCAGAATCAAATGGGCCGACTGGCCCAATTCTGTTCCTACACCTTTTGACCGTGGCTGACGTGAGGCTGGCCACAACTCCTCTCCTGTGCCAGCACTCTAATTGCTCAATCTTTCCAATATTTATCCATTTCCACATTAATTACATATTGATTTATTGAGATAGAGCTTGGAATAGGCCCATCTGGCCCTCTGGGCTGCAGTTCCCAATATAATCTGAGCCTAATCACAGGACAGTTTCCAATTAACCTACCAACCGGTCAGTCTTTGGACTGTGGGAGGAAACCCACGCGGTCATGGGGAGAACGTACAAACTCCTTACAGGCAGTGGCGGGAATTGAACCTGGATTGCTGGTACCGTAAAGCGTTGTGCTAACCACTACGCTGCCGTGCCACCCAAAGAAATAAAGAGCTGGCCTTCACCACCGTTTAGATCAGGGGTTCCCAGCTGTTTCTATGCCATGAGCCCTGACTCCCATTGACCGAGGGGTCCGTGGACCCAGGGTTGGGAACCCCTGGTCTGGAGAACCAATGCCCTTGGAGACAGGTTTCGACCTGCCTCAGTTTTAAATGACCTACTACATACTGTTGTAAACACAAGAGATTGTGCAGATACTGGAAATCCAGGGCCACACACACAGAATGCTGGAGGAACTCAGCAGGTCAGGCAGCATCTATGGAAAAGAGTAAGCAGATGATATTTCGGGCCGAGACCCTTCTTCAGGGGGCAGTGGTGATTGTCCCTCAGCATCACCCTTGGGATTAAGGTTACCTCTTGTTCCTCTAAACCCCAAGGCATCCAAACCCAAGACAGGACACCTTCTCATCACACTCATCAGTGCCAGGATCTGGACCGTCCCCTGTCCAGAGGAGCGGTGGGTGGGGGGAGAGGTGAGGGCTTACATTCCACGCGATATTTCTCCATCTCTTGAACTTCGGCCACAGACTCGCGCAGATCGCTGGCGAACCTCGTGCGATCCTGGACGCTGGGGGCATTGAATATGATCAGAATCTTCTTCTCGGCGCTGGGAATGGAGGAGGCCAACTTGATCCCATGGGGATAGTCTGTCAGGGAAAGAGGAGACGGCAGGGTGACTGACTTTAAAACCTTGCAGAAAAAAGGGTGAGGCTATAATACCAGACAGGGGCTCTTTGCCCAACAGAAACATAGCCTCCCAGCCACAGCCAACATGCCCACCCTTGCCCACGGCCAACATGCCCACCCTTGCCCAAAGCTAACATGCCCGCCCTTGCCCACGGCTGACATGCCCGCCCTTGCCCACGGCCGACATGCCCGCCCTTGCCCAAAGCTAACATGCCCACCCTTGCCCACGGCCGACATGCCCGCCCTTGCCCACGGCCAACATGCCCGCCCTTGCCCAAAGCTAACATGCCCGCCCTTGCCCAAAGCTAACATGCCCGCCCTTGCCCACGGCTGACATGCCCACCCTTGCCCAAAGCTAACATGCCCGCCCTTGCCCAAAGCTAACATGTCCGCCCTTGCCCACAGCTGACATGCCCGCCCTTGCCCACGGCCGACATGCCCACCCTTGCCCAAAGCTAACATGCCCGCCCTTGCCCAAAGCTAACATGCCCGCCCTTGCCCACGGCCAACATACCCACCCTTGTCCAAAGCTAACATGCCCACCCTTGCCCACGGCTGACATGCCCGCCCTTGCCCATGGCTGACATGCCCGCCCTTGCCCAAAGCTAACATGCCCGCCCTTGCCCACGGCCGACATGCCCGCCCTTGCCCAAAGCTGACATGCCCACCCTTGCCCAAAGCCAATAAGCAACTTTTGCTCACAGCCAACCTGGCCACCTTTTCTCTGCAGCCAATATGTCTGCTCAGGCCACAGCGGATATGGTCATGCTTGCCCACAGTATCACAGCCGGCATTGTCAAGGTACAGTACTCTTCAAAAGTTTTAGGCATATATATAGCTAGAGTGCCTGACTTTTGCACAATACTGTAGCAATTTTCTGTATTGCACTGTACTGCTGCTGCAGCAAAAAAAATCAAATTTCATGACATAAATGAGTGATGATAAATCTGATTCTGATCTGGGTATCTATTGTGGACCGTAGGGAGGGGGCAGGGAGAGGGGAATCATGGTTGGGAAGGGGGAAGGATGAGGGGAACACCAGAGAGACATTCTGTAATGAACAATAAACCAATGGTTTGGAATTGTTTGGTGTCCCAGGGCTGGGTGTGTCTGCCCACACACTACCCCTCCCTCCCCTTTGACACTCAACAGACAATAGACAATAGGTGCAGGAGTAGGCCATTCAGCCCTTTGAGCCAGCACCACCATTCACTGTGATTATGGCTGATCATCCACAATCAGTACCCTTTTCCTGCCGTCTCCCCATATCCCTTCACTCCGCTATCTTTAAGAGCTCTATCTAACTCTCTTTTAAAAGAATCCAGAGAATTGGCCTCCACTGCCTTCTGAGGCAGAGCATTCCACAGAACCACAACCCTCTGCGTGAAAAAGTTTTTCCTCAACTCCATTCTAAATTGTCTACCCCTTATTCTTAAACTGTGGCCTCTGGTTCTGGACTCTCCCAACATCGGGAACATGTTTCCTGCCTCTAGCGTGTCCAATCCCTTAATAATATATGTTTCAATCATATCCTTCTAAATTCCAGTGTATACAACCCCAGTCGCTCCAATCTTTCAAGATGTGACAGTCCCACCATCCCGGCAATTAACCTCGTGAACCTACGCTGAACTCCCTCAATAGCTAGAATGTCCTTCCTCAAATTTGGAGCCCAAAACTGTACACAATATTCCAGGTGTGGTCTCACCAGGGCCCTGTACAGCTGCAGAAGGACCTCTTTGCTCCTATACTCAATTCCCCTTGTTATGAAGGCCAGCATGCCATTAGCTTTCTTCACTGCCTGCTGTACCTGCATGCTTGCTTTCAGTGACTGATGAACAAGGACACCTAGATCTCATTGCACTTCCCTTTTTCCTAACTTGACACCATTCAGATAGTAACCTGCCTTCCTGTTCTTGCCACCAAAGTGGATAACCTCACATTTATCCACATTAAACTGCATCTGCCATGCATCTGCCCACTCACCCAATCTGTCCAAGTCGCCCTGCATTCTCATAACATCCTCCTCACATTTCACACTGTCACCCAACTTTGTGTCATCTGCAAATTTGCTAATGTTACTTTTAATCCCTTCATCTAAATCATTAATGTATATTGTAAATAGCTGTCTGCCAACCAATTTTCTATCCATATCAGTACCCTACCCCCAATACCATTTGCTCTAATTTTGCACACTAACCTCCTATGAGGGACCTTATCAAAGGCTTTTTGAAAGTCCAGGTACACTACATCCACTGGCTTTCTCATGTCCATTTTCATAGTCACACTCTCAAAAAACTCCAGAAGATTAGTCAAGCATGACTTCCCCTTTGTAAATCCATGCTGACCCGGACCTATCCTGCCACTGCTATCCAAATATGCCGCTATTACATCTTTTATAATTGATTCCAGCATCTTCCCCACCACTGATGTCAGACTAACTGGTCTATAATTGCCTGTTTTCTCTCTCCCTCCTTTCTTAAAAAGTGGGATAACATTAGCTACCCTCCAACCTGCAGGAACTGATCCTGAATCTATAGAACATTGGAAAATGATTACCAATGCGACCACGATTTTTAGAGCCACCTCCTTAAGTTCCCTGGGATGCAGACCATCAGGCCCTGGGGATTTACCAGCTTTCAGTCCCATCAGTTTACCCAACACCATTTTCTGCGTGATGCAAATTTCCTTCAGTTCCTCTGTTACCCTCGGTCCTCTGGCCACTATTACATCTGGGAGATTGTTTGTGTCTTCCCTAGTGAAGACAGATCCAAAGTACCTGTTCAGCTCGTCTGCCATTTCCTTGTTCCCCATAATAATTTCACCCGTTTCAGTCCTCAGGGGCCCAACTTTGGTCTTAACTAATTTTTTCCTCTTCACATACCTAAAGGAGCTTTTACTATCCTCCTTTATATTTTTGGCTTTTTCTGTCACCTGTTCCACACCCCTCCTGCAGTGTTCCACACTTGCTAATCCCAGTATTCTTTGCTCTCACCGATATAAACTCACTCTCCGCTCCACATTGATAAATACAGTCCTGTGCAAACGGCTGAGGCACCCTAGCTATAGATATGTGCCTAAGACTTTTGCACAGAACTAGCACACAGCGACCGTGGCCACACGTGCCCACACCCAACATGTCTGCCTTGCCTATGACAAATGGTTCATTTAACTGCCAACCGAATGCCCCACTCACCCACAGCCAACACACAATACTCCAAATCAGGCCTCACCAATATACAATTTCAGTAGAACATTCCACCTCCTGTATTCAACACTATGATTTATGAAGACCAATGTGCCAAAGATTTTCTTTACGAGCCTTTCTCCCTGTGACACCACTTTCAACGAATTATGGATCTGTATTCCCAGATCCTTCTGTTCTACCACACTCCTCAGTGCCCTACCGCTCACTGCCTCGGGAGACCGCACTCCCTGCTGATGGATTAGACTGTTTGTTACTTTCTTTGCAGTTTAACAATTAAATATCTGCTTGTATTTGTTTAAATAGCTACCTATACACATGTAATTGGTTAGTGTGGTTCCTAGTGGTCATAGAATAAATATGCAAATGTTTAGAGTGCCCCCTAGTGGTTACAATTCTGTATGATTCGGGAAGCTCTGGGGCTGCATGATTTGAACAGGGTTTTCCGATTGGTTGACTCTTATCTACAAATTTGAATGCAAGGTTGCTTATCTGTGGAGTATATAAAGAGCTGACCACACAGCGACACCACCATTTTCTCCTCTTTTGCTTCTCTCTCCCTTCGCTCACCTGCCCGCTCTTGTTACTGTCTGCTTCCCGCCCTCTCTGCTCTATTGACGCCCAATAAAACGATCGTCAAGCAACACGTTTTGTGCCTCTTTCCTGACTTCAGAAAGAACCTTGTATTAAAAACATCGGAATCCAACAACCACCCGTCCCCCTCTCCCACCAGCCGAGCAGATTGGCTCTCCCTCCCGACGGGAGGAGGGTACGCCTCGAGCGGGACTTACAGGCGTTCTGAAAGAGGTTAACCTTCATCTCGTGGAGGGCGAAGGACTGGCGGAAACTGTAGGTCACTGAGATCTTCTTCTTCTGAAAGACTTTGGTGACCTGGGAGAGGCAGGGAGGGGGAGACAGGTTAAACCAGGATCTGGGGGAGGGGGGGAGGGGGGAGCTGACAGAAAGTGTGTTTGGGGTGAGAGGGTATGAAGGGTTAAACCAGAGACAGGAAGCAGGAAGACTGGGCATCCCTTCAGAACAGAGATGAGCAGTAGTTTCTCTAGCCAGAGGGTGGTGAAACTGTGGAATTCATGGCCACAGACGGCTGTAGAGGCCAAGACATTGGGTATATTTAAAGCGGATGCGAATAGGTTCTTGATTAGTCAGGGTGTTAAAGGATACGGACAGAAACGTTAGAATGGGGTTGAGAGGGAAAATAAATCAGTCACGATAGAATGGTGGAGCTGACTCTGTTAGCTGGATGGCTTAATTCTGCTGTGTGTTATGGTGTTATGTGCTAGGGGTTAGAGTGAGAGATGGGGAGATGGAAAAAGGGAGGAGGACAGAATATGAAAGGGAGGGATGGAGAGAATGACGGGAGTTGGAAGGGAGGGATGGAGAGAGGGAGGGGAGTTGGAAGGGAGGGATGGAGACAGTGAGGGGAGTTGGAAGGGAGGGAAGGAGAGAGTGAGGGGAGTTGGAAGGGAGGGATGGAGAGAAGGAGGGGAGTTGGAAGGGAGGGATGGAGAGAATGAGGGGAGTTGGAAGGGAGGGATGGAGAGAGTGAGGGGAGTTGGAAGGGAGGGATGGAGAGAGGGATGGGAGTTGGAAGGGAGGGATGGAGAGAGTGAGGGGAGTTGGAAAGGAGGGATGGAGAGAGGGAGTTGGAAGGGAGGGATGGAGAGAGGGAGGGGAGTTGGAAGGGAGGGATGGAGAGAGGGAGGGGAGTTGGAAGGGAGGGATGGAGAGAGGGAGGGGAGTTGGAAGGGAGGGATGGAGAGAGGAAGAGGAGTTGGAAGGGAGGGATGGAGAGAGGGAGGGGAGTTGGAAGGGAGGGATGGAGAGAATGAGGGGAGTTGGAAGGGAGGGATGGAGAGAGCGAGGGGAGTTGGAAGGGAGGGATGGAGAGAGGGAGGGAAGTTGGAAGGGAGGGATGGAGAGAGGGAGGGGAGTTGGAAGGGAGGGATGGAGAGAGTGAGGGGAGTTGGAAGGGAGGGATGGAGAGAGTGAGGGGAGTTGGAAGGGAGGGATGGAGAGAGTGAGGGGAGTTGGAAAGGAGGGATGGAGAGAGGGAGTTGGAAGGGAGGGATGGAGAGAGGGAGTTGGAAGGGAGGGATGGAGAGAGGGAGGGGAGTTGGAAGGGAGGGATGGAGAGAGGGAGGGGAGTTGGAAGGGAGGGATGGAGAGAGCGAGGGGAGTTGGAAGGCAGGGATGGAGAGAGTGAGGGGAGTTGGAAGGGAGGGATGGAGAGAGTGAGGGGAGTTGGAAGGGAGGGATGGAGAGAGTGAGGGGATTTGGAAGGGAGGGATAGAGAGAGTGAGGGGAGTCGGAAGGGAGGGATGGAGAGAGTGAGGGGAGTTGGAAGGGAGGGATAGAGAGAGTGAGGGGAGTCGGAAGGGAGGGATGGAGAGAGTGAGGGGAGTTGGAAGGGAGGGATGGAGAGAGTGAGGGGAGTCGGAAGGGAGGGATGGAGAGAGTGAGGGGAGTTGGAAGGGAGGGATGGAGAGAGTGAGGGGAGTTGGAAGGGAGGGATGGAGAGAGGGAGGGGAGTTGGAAGGGAGGGATGGAGAGAGGGAGGGGAGTTGGAAGGGAGGGATGGAGAGAGTGAGGGGAGTTGGAAGGGAGGGATGGAGAGAGGGAGGGGAGTTGGAAGGGAGGGATGGAGAGAATGAGGGGAGTTGGAAGGGAGGGATGGAGAGAGTGAGGGGAGTTGGAAGGGAGGGATGGAGAGAGGGAGGGGAGTTGGAAGGGAGGGATGGAGAGAGTGAGGGGAGTTGGAAGGGAGGGATGGAGAGAGTGAGGGGAGTTGGGAGGGAGGGATGGAGAGAATGAGGGGAGTTGGAAGGGAGGGATGGAGAGAGTGAGGGGAGTTGGGAGGGATGGAGAGAGTGAGGGGAGTTGGAAGGGAGGGATGGAGAGAGGGAGGGGAGTTGGAAGGGAGGGATGGAGAGAGTGAGGGGAGTTGGAAGGGAGGGATGGAGAGAGTGAGGGGAGTTGGAAGGGAGGGATGGAGAGAATGAGGGGAGTTGGAAGGGAGGGATTGAGAGAGTGAGGGGAGTTGGAAGGGAGGGATGGAGACAGTGAGGGGAGTTGGAAAGGAAGGTTTGGAGAAACAGATGGCGGGGGAGAGGGAAAGGAAGGAAGGCGAGATGGGGAAAGATAGAGGGCAGAGGAGAGTGATGAGGAGAGAGGGATGTAGCTGTGGAAAGGAGAGGATGGTCAAGACTGGAATTTATGAGAGTCAGGGGCAAGAGAGGGGCAGAGAGAGAAACGGAGCGGATGAGACAGAGAGAGACCAGAGAGGAGAGGGAGAGAGAGCAGAGAAAGGGTGAGAGAAAGGGAGATAATGGGTGAGAAGGACACACTTCCAAATTAAAGGCGACTCGAAGCGGCAGCTCCGATGGAAACGATCAAAGATTCCCATTTCAGCCTGCTACAGCTGAGAACCACAACTGCATCTGAGGTCTGTACTGTTAGTGACGGTGTTTTAATGTGATTAAACAATTGACCGACGGAAATAGATTGGACTGCGCCCAGCAGCTGTCCCCTTAAGACGTCGGCGGAAATGACGTTGTGCCGCTGGGTTAATGAGGTGTTTATAAACAAAACGAGTTCTTCGACTCCCAGTTCCGACTACCTTGCTGCCAAACGTACAGCCTCTGGTAAGTTAAGCTGAAGATCTCTGAGCTAGGGCGCTCCATCAGAGAGACACTGGGACCACTTGCATCTTTTTCTTCATGGAATTTAGGTTAGCCCCTCCCATTCCAGGCGCAATTCAGATCAACGGGTTCATTGTACGCTGCCAAGATCGGACCACTGAGTCTTTTAAAGTCAAAGTCGAAGGCGGGGCTGAAGAGGGGTGGGTTTGCTTCATGACCAATTCCCCGTGGTGTACAAACGTGTCCTGTCCCAGTCACGCTGCCCAGACCTGGAACACATTGCTATCGAGTGCTGTCCATTTTACCAGCTGCGGGAGATTTCTGCGATCATCTTGGTAGCAGTGTACATCCCACCTCAGGCCGAGGTCGAGCAGGCTCCAGATGATCTGAGCAATGGAATAAACGGTGTATCCTAATGCCTTCCCTGTCATTCGGGAGGATTTTAACCAGGCCAGCTCAAAAAAGTCTCTAAATAATTATTACTTGTAGTACCAGAGGAACCAACTCACTGGACCACCGTTACACTAAGATCAAGAGTGCCTATGGTGCTATTCCACACTCTCACTGGCTGCACTTCTACTCCCTGAGTATAGGCAGAGACTGAGGACTGCAGCACCAGTAGTGAGGACCAAGAAGGTATGGACAAGGGAAGCACAGGACTGCTTTGAATCGGTGGTGTTGATCGTATTCAGGGATTCATCTTCGAACCTGGATGAGTATGCTGCAGTTGTTACCAACTTCATTAAAACCTGTGTGGATGAGTCTGTGCCTACAAAGACTGACTGTACATTCCCAAACCAAAAGCCATGGATAAACCTGGAGGTTAGTGATCTGCGGCATTTAAATCTGGTGACCCAGGTCTGTACAAGAAAAAAAAGGTACGGCTTGCAGAGGGTTATTTCAAGGGCTAAGGAACAATTCTGAACGAGGCTGGAAGTGGAATCGGATGCACGCCAACTCTGGAAGAGTTTGCAGGCCATTACTTCCTACAAAGCAAACCCCAACATCATGAATGGCAGCGATACTTTACTCCCAAATGAACTCAATGCCTTTTATGCCCACTTATAAAGGGAGAATATAACTACAGCTGTGAAGATCCCTGCTGTATCCGGTGACTCTGTGATCCTTGTCTCGGAGGCCAATGTCAGGCTGCCTGTCAGGAGGGTGAACCCTTGCAAGGCGGCAGGCCCCGATGGGGTACCTTGTAAGTCACTGAAAACCTGTGCCCACCAACTGGCGGGAGTATTCAAAGACATTTTGAATCTCTCACTACTACAGTCAGAAGTTCCCACCTGCTTCAAAAGGCAACAATCACACCAGTGCCCAAGAAGAGCATGGTGAGCTGCCTCAATGACTATTGTCCGGTAGCACTCACATCCACGGTGATGAAATGCTCTGAGAGGCTGGTCATGGGCAGAATGAACTCCTGCCTCAGCAAAGACCTGGACCCACTGTAATTTGCCTATCATCACAATAGGTCTACAGTGGATGTGATCTCATTGGCTCTCCTTGAATCACCTGGACAACACAAACACCTATGTCAGGATGCTGTTCATTGACTATAGCTCAGCGTTTAATACCATCATTCCCACAGTCCCGATCGATAAGCTACAGAACCTGGGCCTCTGTACCTCCCTCCGCTGGATCCTCGACCTCCTAACCGGAAGACCACAATTTGTGTGGATCGGAAATGACATCTCTACCTCACTGACGATCAACACTGGTGCACCTCAGCGATGTGTGCTTAGCCCACTGCTCTACTCTCCCTACACTGTGCGGCTAGGCATAGCTCAAATGCCAACTATAAATTTGCTGATGATACAACCATTGTTGGTAGAACCTGAGATGGAGATTAGAGGCTGTACAGGAGCGAGATATACCAGCTAGTTGAGTGGTGTCGCACCAACAACCTGGCACTCAATGTCAGTGAGACCAAAGAGCTGATTGTGGACTTCAGAAAGGGTAGGACGAGTGAACACAAACCAATCCTCATAGAGGGATCAGAAGTGGAGAGAGTGAGCAATTTCAGATTCCTGGGTGTCAAGATCTCTGAGGATCTGACTTGGTCCCAACATATTGATGCAGTTATAAAGGCGGCAAGAGAGCTTATATTTCATTAGGAGTTTGAGGAGATTTGGTTTGTCACCTGATACACTCGAAAATTTCTACAGACGTACCGTGGAGAGGATTCCGACAGGCTGCATCACCATCTGGTATGGTTGGGATGGGGGTACTGCACAGGGTCGAAGTAAGCTGCAGAGAGTTGTAAACTTAGCAGCTCTATTTTGGGCACTAGCTTCCGTAGTATCCGAGACATCTTCAATGAGCGGTGCCTCAAAAAGGCAAAGTCCGTCATTAAGGACACTCATCGCTCAGAACGTGCCCTCTTCTCATTGCTACCAACAGGGAGGAGGCACAAAGCCTGAAAGTACACACTCAACGATTCAGGACCAGCTTCTTCCCCTCTGCCATCCAATTTCTGAATGGACATTTAATACATGAACAGTACCTCATTACTTTTTTAAAAAATTCTGTTTTCGCACTACTTAATCAATTTAACTATTTAGTATACATATACTTACTGTAATTCAGCTATTTTTCTGTATTTATCATGTATTGCACTGTACTGCTACCGTAAAGTTAACACATTTCACAACATATGCTGGTGATATTAAACCTGATTCCGAGAGACAGGGGGTGGAGGGGGAGTGGGGTGGAAGGGGTGAGGGTGAGAGGTTAGGAAGGAGGGGAAGGAGGGGGAGGGGGAAAGTGAGAGGGAAAGTGAGTGAGAAAGATTGAGGGAGGGAGTGAGGGAGGGAGTGAGAGAGGGAGTGAGGGAGGGAGTGAGGGAGGGAAGGAAGGAAGGAGAGAGTGCAAAGACAGAGAAGTGAGAGAGAGAGAGTGCGAGCCAGCAGTGGAGTGATAGAGAGAGACAGAAAGAGAGGTAGCAGAGAGAAGCACAGAGGTGGAGAGCAGACAGCGAGGGAGAGACTCACCACGAGCAGGTCATTGAAAAGGAACACCTCACGCTGGTGTAGACCAGGTTTCTGTGGCCTGTTTGGATCTGGGACCTCGTAGAGACGGCAGCAGCAGACCAGTCTCCGGTGGGGTAGAGACAGAACCTGGGGAGCAGATGGTCAGACATCAGTGTTCTACTTACGCTGATCTTGTGACGGGACGGTGTGGAGGGAGTGTGTGACGGGACGGTGTGGAGGCAGTCTGTGATGGGACGGTGGGGAGGGAGTGTGCGACGGGACAGTGTGGAGGGAGCGTGTGACGGGACGGTGTGGAGGCAGTGTGTGATGTGACGGGACGGTGTGGAGGGAGTGTGTGACGGGACGGTGTGGAGGGAGTGTGTGACGGGATGGTGTGGAGTCAGTGTGTGATGTGACGGAACGGTGTGGAGGGAGTGTGTGACAGGACGGGACAGTGTGGAGACAGTGTGTGACAAGACGGTGTGGAGGGAGTGTGTGACGGGACGGTGTGGAGGCAGTGTGTGACGTGACGGAACGGTGTGGAGGGAGTGTGTGACCGGACGGGACGGTGTGGAGGGAGTGTGTGACGGGACGGTGTGGAGTCAGTGTGTGATGTGACGGAACGGTGTGGAGGTAGTGTGTGACAGGACGGTGTGCAGTCAGTGTGTGATGTGACGGAACGGTGTGGAGGGAGTGTGTGATGGGACGGTGTGGAGGCAGTGTGTGACGGGACGGTGTGGAGGGAGTCTGTGATGGGACGGTGGGGAGGGAGTGTGCGACGGGACGGTGCGGAGGGAGTGTGCGACGGGACGGTGTGGAGGCAGTGTGTGACGGGACGGGACGGTGTGGAGTCAGTGTGTGACGTGACGGAACGGTGTGGAGGGAGTGTGTGACAGGACAGGACGGTGTGGAGGGAGCGTGTGACGGGACGGTGTGGAGGCAGTGTGTGATGTGACGGGACGGTGTGGAGGGAGCGTGTGACGGGACGGTGTGGAGGCAGTGTGTGATGTGACGGGACGGTGTGGAGGCAGTGTGTGACGGGACGGTGTGGAGGCAGTGTGTGACGGGACGGTGTGGAGTCAGTGTGTGATGTGACGGAACGGTGTGGAGGGAGTGTGTGACGGGACAGGACGGTGTGGAGGGAGTGTGTGATGGGACGGTGTGGAGGCAGTGTGTGACGGGACGGTGTGGAGGGAGTCTGTGATGGGACGGTGGGGAGGGAGTGTGCGACGGAATGGTGCGGAGGGAGTGTGCGACGGGACGGTGTGGAGGCAGTGTGTGACGGGACGGTGTGGAGTCAGTGTGTGACGTGACGGAACGGTGTGGAGGGAGCGTGTGATGGGACGGTGTGGAGGGAGCGTGTGACGGGACGGTGTGGAGGGAGTGTGTGACGGGACGGTGTGGAGGGAGTGTGTGATGTGACGGGACAGTGTGGAGGGAGTGTGTGACGGGACGGTGTGGAGGGAGTGTGTGACGGGATGGTGTGGAGTCAGTGTGTGATGTGACGAGACGGTGTGGAGGGAGCGTGTGATGGGATGGTGTGGAGGGAGTGTGTGACGGGACGGTGTGGAGGCAGTGTGTGATGTGATGGAACGGTGTGGAGGGAGTGTGTGACGGGACGGGACGGTGTGGAGGTAGTGTGTGACGGGACGGTGGTGAGGGAGTGTGCGACGGGACGGTGTGGAGGGAGTGTGTGACGTGACGGTGTGGAGTCAGTGTGTGATGTGACGGGACGGTGTGGAGGCAGTGTGTGATGTGACGGGACGGTGTGGAGGCAGTGTGTGACGGGACGGTGTGGAGGCAGTGTGTGACGGGACGGTGTGGAGTCAGTGTGTGATGTGACGGAACGGTGTGGAGGGAGTGTGTGACGGGACAGGACGGTGTGGAGGGAGTGTGTGATGGGACGGTGTGGAGGCAGTGTGTGACGGGACGGTGTGGAGGGAGTCTGTGATGGGACGGTGGGGAGGGAGTGTGCGACGGAATGGTGCGGAGGGAGTGTGCGACGGGACGGTGTGGAGGCAGTGTGTGACGGGACGGTGTGGAGTCAGTGTGTGACGTGACGGAACGGTGTGGAGGGAGCGTGTGATGGGACGGTGTGGAGGGAGCGTGTGACGGGACGGTGTGGAGGGAGTGTGTGACGGGACGGTGTGGAGGGAGTGTGTGATGTGACGGGACAGTGTGGAGGGAGTGTGTGACGGGACGGTGTGGAGGGAGTGTGTGACGGGATGGTGTGGAGTCAGTGTGTGATGTGACGAGACGGTGTGGAGGGAGCGTGTGATGGGATGGTGTGGAGGGAGTGTGTGACGGGACGGTGTGGAGGCAGTGTGTGATGTGATGGAACGGTGTGGAGGGAGTGTGTGACGGGACGGGACGGTGTGGAGGTAGTGTGTGACGGGACGGTGGTGAGGGAGTGTGCGACGGGACGGTGTGGAGGGAGTGTGTGACGTGACGGTGTGGAGTCAGTGTGTGATGTGACGGGACGGTGTGGAGTCAGTGTGTGACGTGACGGAACGGTGTGGAGGGAGTGTGTGACGGGACAGGACGGTGTGGAGGGAGTGTGTGATGGGACGGTGTGGAGGGAGCGTGTGACGGGACGGTGGGGAGGGAGTGTGTGACGGGACGGTGTGGAGTCAGTGTGTGACGGGACGGTGTGGAGTCAGTGTGTGACGTGACGGAACGGTGTGGAGGGAGTGTGTGACGGGACGGTGTGGAAGCAGTGTGTGATGTGACGGAACGGTGTGGAGGCAGTGTGTGACGGGACGGTGTGGAGTCGGTGTGTGATGTGACGGAACGGTGTGGAGGGAGTGTGTGACAGAACGGTGTGGAGGGAGTGTGTGACGGGACGGGACGGTGTGGAGGCAGTGTGTGACGGGACGGTGTGGAGGCAGTGTGTGATGTGACGGAACGGTGCGGAGGTAGTGTGTGACGGGACGGTGCGGAGGGAGTGTGCGACGGGACGGTGCGGAGGCAGTGTGCGACGGGACGGTGCGGAGGCAGTGTGTGACGGGACGGTGCGGAGGCAGTGTGCGACGGGATGGTGTGGAGGGAGTGTGTGACCGGACGGGACGGTGTGGAGGGCGTGTGTGATGGGACGGTGTGGAGGGAGCGTGTGACGGGACGGTGGGGAGGGAGTGTGCGACAGGACGGTGTGGAGTCAGTGTGTGACGCGACGGTGTGGAGTCAGTGTGTGATGTGACGGAACGGTGTGGAGGCAGTGTGTGACGGGACGGTGTGGAGTCGATGTGTGATGTGACGGAACGGTGTGGAGGGAGTGTGTGACGGAACGGTGTGGAGGGAGTGTGTGACGGGACGGGATGGTGTGGAGGCAGTGTGTGACGGGACGGTGTGGAGGCAGTGTGTGATGTGACGGGACGGTGTGGAGGTAGTGTGTGACGGGACGGTGTGGAGGGAGTGTGTGACGGGACGGTGTGGAGTCAGTGTGTGATGTGACTGAACGGTGCGGAGGTAGTGTGCGACGGGACGGTGCGGAGGCAGTGTGCGACGGGATGGTGTGGAGGGAGTGTGTGACCGGACGGGACGGTGTGGAGGGAGTGTGTGACGGGACGGTGTGGAGTCAGTGTGTGATGTGACGGAACGGTGTGGAGGTAGTGTGTGACGGGACGGTGTGGAGTCAGTGTGTGATGTGACGGAACGGTGTGGAGGCAGTGTGTGACGGGACGGTGTGGAAGGAGTCTGTGATGGGACGGTGGGGAGGGAGTGTGCGATGGGATGGTGCGGAGGGAGTGTGCGACGGGACGGTGTGGAGGCAGTGTGTGACGGGACGGTGTGGAGGCAGTGTGTGACGGGACGCGACGGTGTGGAGTCAGTGTGTGACGGGACGGGACGGTGTGGAGTCAGTGTGTGACGGGACGGGACGGTGTGGAGGGAGTGTGTGACGGGACAGGACGGTGTGGAGGGAGCGTGTGACGGGACGGTGTGGAGGCAGTGTGTGATGTGACGGGACGGTGTGGAGGCAGTGTGTGACGGGACGGGACGGTGTGGAGTCAGTGTGTGACGTGACGGAACGGTGTGGAGGGAGCGTGTGATGGGACGGTGTGGAGGGAGCGTGTGACGGGACGGTGTGGAGGGAGTGTGTGATGTGACGGGACAGTGTGGAGGGAGTGTGTGACGGGACGGTGTGGAGGGAGTGTGTGACGGGATGGTGTGGAGTCAGTGTGTGATGTGACGACACGGTGTGGAGGGAGCGTGTGATGGGACGGTGTGGAGGGAGTGTGTGATGGGACGGTGTGGAGGCAGTGTGTGATGTGATGGAACGGTGTGGAGGGAGTGTGTGACGGGACGGGACGGTGTGGAGGTAGTGTGTGACGGGACGGGACGGTGTGGAGGTAGTGTGTGATGGGACGGTGGGGAGGGAGTGTGCGACGGGACAGTGTGGAGGGAGTGTGTGACGTGACGGTGTGGAGGGAGTGTGTGACGTGACGGTGTGGAGTCAGTGTGTGATGTGACGGGACGGTGTGGAGTCAGTGTGTGACGTGACGGAACGGTGTGGAGGGAGTGTGTGACGGGACAGGACGGTGTGGAGGGAGTGTGTGATGGGACGGTGTGGAGGGAGCATGTGACGGGACGGTGGGGAGGGAGTGTGCGACGGGACGGTGTGGAGTCAGTGTGCGACGGGACGGTGTGGAGTCAGTGTGTGACGTGACGGAACGGTGTGGAGGGAGTGTGTGACGGGACGGGACGGTGTGGAGGGAGCGTGTGACGGGACGGTGTGGAGGCAGTGTGTGACGCGACGGTGTGGAGTCAGTGTGTGATGTGACGGAACGGTGTGGAGGCAGTGTGTGACGGGACGGTGTGGAGTCGGTGTGTGACCGGACGGGACGGTGTGGAGGGAGTGTGTGACGGAACGGTGTGGAGGGAGTGTGTGACGGGACGGGATGGTGTGGAGGCAGTGTGTGACGGGACGGTGTGGAGGCAGTGTGTGATGTGACGGGACGGTGTGGAGGTAGTGTGTGACGGGACGGTGTGGAGGGAGTATGTGACGGGACGGTGTGGAGTCAGTGTGTGATGTGACGGAACGGTGCGGAGGTAGTGTGCGACGGGACGGTGCGGAGGCAGTGTGCGACGGGACGGTGCGGAGGCAGTGTGCGACGGGATGGTGTGGAGGGCGTGTGTGACCGGACGGGACGGTGTGGAGTCAGTGTGTGATGTGACGGAACGGTGTGGAGGTAGTGTGTGACGGGACGGTGTGGAGTCAGTGTGTGATGTGACGGAACGGTGTGGAGGCAGTGTGTGACGGGACGGTGTGGAGGGAGTCTGTGATGGGACGGTGGGGAGGGAGTGTGCGACGGGACGGTGCGGAGGGAGTGTGCGACGGGACGGTGTGGAGGCAGTGTGTGACGGGACGGTGTGGAGGCAGTGTGTGACGGGACGGTGTGGAGTCGGTGTGTGACCGGACGGGACGGTGTGGAGGGAGTGTGTGACGGAACGGTGTGGAGGGAGTGTGTGACGGGACGGGATGGTGTGGAGGCAGTGTGTGACGGGACGGTGTGGAGGCAGTGTGTGATGTGACGGGACGGTGTGGAGGTAGTGTGTGACGGGACGGTGTGGAGGGAGTGTGTGACGGGACGGTGTGGAGTCAGTGTGTGATGTGACGGAACGGTGCGGAGGCAGTGTGCGACGGGACGGTGCGGAGGCAGTGTGCGACGGGACGGTGCGGAGGCAGTGTGCGACGGGACGGTGCGGAGGCAGTGTGCGACGGGACGGTGCGGAGGCAGTGTGCGACGGGATGGTGTGGAGGGAGTGTGTGACCGGACGGGACGGTGTGGAGTCAGTGTGTGATGTGACGGAACGGTGCGGAGGTAGTGTGCGACGGGACGGTGTGGAGGCAGTGTGTGATGTGACGGAACGGTGCGGAGGTAGTGTGCGACGGGACGGTGCGGAGGGAGTGTGCGACGGGACGGTGCGGAGGCAGTGTGCGACGGGACGGTGCGGAGGCAGTGTGCGACGGGACGGTGCGGAGGCAGTGTGCGACGGGACGGTGCGGAGGCAGTGTGTGATGTGACGGAACGGTGTGGAGGCAGTGTGTGACGGGACGGTGTGGAGTCGGTGTGTGATGTGACGGAACGGTGTGGAGGGAGTGTGTGACGGAACGGTGTGGAGGGAGTGTGTGACGGAACGGTGTGGAGGGAGTGTGTGACGGGACGGGATGGTGTGGAGGCAGTGTGTGACGGGACGGTGTGGAGGCAGTGTGTGATGTGACGGGACGGTGTGGAGGTAGTGTGTGACGGGACGGTGTGGAGGGAGTGTGTGACGGGACGGTGTGGAGTCAGTGTGTGATGTGACGGAACGGTGCGGAGGTAGTGTGCGACGGGACGGTGCGGAGGCAGTGTGCGACGGGACGGTGCGGAGGCAGTGTGCGACGGGATGGTGTGGAGGGAGTGTGTGACCGGACGGGACGGTGTGGAGGGAGTGTGTGACGGGACGGTGTGGAGTCAGTGTGTGATGTGACGGAACGGTGTGGAGGTAGTGTGTGACGGGACGGTGTGGAGTCAGTGTGTGATGTGACGGAACGGTGTGGAGGCAGTGTGTGACGGGACGGTGTGGAGGGAGTCTGTGATGGGACGGTGGGGAGGGAGTGTGCGATGGGATGGTGCGGAGGGAGTGTGCGACGGGACAGTGTGGAGGCAGTGTGTGACGGGACGGTGTGGAGGCAGTGTGTGACGGACGCGACGGTGTGGAGTCAGTGTGTGACGGGACGGGACGGTGTGGAGTCAGTGTGTGACGTGACGGAACGGTGTGGAGGGAGTGTGTGACGGGACAGGACGGTGTGGAGGGAGCGTGTGACGGGACGGTGTGGAGGCAGTGTGTGATGTGACGGGACGGTGTGGAGGGAGCGTGTGACGGGACGGTGTGGAGGCAGTGTGTGACGGGACGGGACGGTGTGGAGTCAGTGTGTGACGTGACGGAACGGTGTGGAGGGAGCGTGTGATGGGACGGTGTGGAGGGAGCGTGTGACGGGACGGTGTGGAGGGAGTGTGTGATGTGACGGGACAGTGTGGAGGGAGTGTGTGACGGGACGGTGTGGAGGGAGTGTGTGACGGGATGGTGTGGAGTCAGTGTGTGATGTGACGACACGGTGTGGAGGGAGCGTGTGATGGGACGGTGTGGAGGGAGTGTGTGATGGGACGGTGTGGAGGCAGTGTGTGATGTGATGGAACGGTGTGGAGGGAGTGTGTGACGGGACGGGACGGTGTGGAGGTAGTGTGTGACGGGACGGGACGGTGTGGAGGTAGTGTGTGATGGGACGGTGGGGAGGGAGTGTGCGACGGGACGGTGTGGAGGGAGTGTGTGACGTGACGGTGTGGAGTCAGTGTGTGATGTGACGGGACGGTGTGGAGTCAGTGTGTGACGTGACGGAACGGTGTGGAGGGAGTGTGTGACGGGACAGGACGGTGTGGAGGGAGTGTGTGACGGGACGGGACGGTGTGGAGGTAGTGTGTGACGGGACGGTGGGGAGGGAGTGTGCGACGGGACGGTGCGGAGGCAGTGTGCGACGGGACGGTGCGGAGGCAGTGTGCGACGGGATGGTGTGGAGTCAGTGTGTGACCGGACGGGACGGTGTGGATGGAGTGTGTGACGGGACGGTGTGGAGTCAGTGTGTGATGTGACGGAACGGTGTGGAGGTAGTGTGTGACGGGACGGTGTGGAGTCGGTGTGTGATGTGACGGAACGGTGTGGAGGGAGTGTGTGATGGGACGGTGTGGAGGCAGTGTGTGACGGGACGGTGTGGAGGGAGTCTGTGATGGGACGGTGGGGAGGGAGTGTGCGATGGGATGGTGCGGAGGGAGTGTGCGACGGGACGGTGTGGAGGCAGTGTGTGATGTGACGGAACGGTGTGGAGGTAGTGTGTGACGGGACGGTGTGGAGGGAGTGTGTGACGGGACGGTGTGGAGTCAGTGTGTGATGTGACGGAACGGTGTGGAGGTAGTGTGCGACGGGACGGTGCGGAGGCAGTGTGCGACGGGACGGTGCGGAGGCAGTGTGCGACGGGACGGTGCGGAGGCAGTGTGCGACGGGATGGTGTGGAGGGAGTGTGTGATCAGACGGGACGGTGTGGAGTCAGTGTGTGGTGTGATGGAACGGTGTGGAGGGAGTGTGTGATGGGACGGCGTGGAGGGAGTGTGTGACGGGACGGTGTGGAGGGAGCCATCATGTGTGTAATCCATGACATCAACACACTCTGCCCTTACCGGCTTCTTCCCGACAATCAGGCGCTCCACAGCTTGGACCTGGGAGACGTGGTCATCGTTTGTCCGGAGCTCCCGTTTCTGGATCCGGTGGTAGATTCCCACTAGCATATCCCGGGGAATGTCCTCCCCATTGTCCACCCCTGCAGAGCAAATAACGAGGGCACGGTGACTCGGAATTCCCACAAACTGTGCGTGGTGTCCCTGCCTCCTTCCCCCTTGCGGGCTCCTCTAAGCCAGTCTGAATGTGACACACACAAAACGCTGGAGGAGCTCAGCAGGTCAGGCAGCATCCACGGAGGGGAATAAACAGTCGACGTTTCAGGCCGAGACCTTAATGAGTTCAGGTGAAAGTTCTCAGTCCAAAACATTGAACCTTTGCTCACCTTATTGATCCGGCCCGACAGACTGGTGTCTAGAATTGATAATACAGTGACAGCACACCACAACACAGAAACAGGCCCTTCAGCCCATCTAGCCTGTACTAAACAGTTTTGTCCCAGCGACCTGCACCTGGCCCACACTCCTCCCATCCATGTACATCCAAGCTTCTCTGAAACGTTGCAATCGAACTCACATCCACCACTGGCGGCTCATTCCATGAGTGTTGAAGGTCCCCTTAAATATTTCACTGTATCCGGATCAGTGAATGAGTGTAACCCACAACGTCTCCTTCCAGTCTTGCTCAATCCCAGCCTGCTTGCATTTACCCCATCTATACCCCTCATAACTTTCTATACCTCTCTCAAATCTCTCCTCATTCTCCTACGCTCCAGGGAATAAAATCCTAAACTATTCAACCTTTCCCTGCAACTCAGACCCTCATGCCCTTGCACATCCTTGTACATTTTCTCTGCACTCTTCCAATCTTACTGATTTCTTTCCTGGGTGTAGGTGACCAAAACTGCACACAATGCTCCAAATTCTGCCTCACTGATGTCTTATACAAACTCAACATAACATCCCATCCCCCATATTCGATACTCTGATAGATGAAGGCCAATCTGCAGAAAGCTCTCTTTGTGCCGCCACTTTCAAGGAATGATGGATCGGTATTCCCAGACTCCCCGCCACTCCTCAGTGCCTACCACTCATTGTGTACGTCCTATCCTGGTGGGTCCTACTGAAGTACAACGCCCCCCCCCCCTTTTTTCTATAATTAAAGAGACTTGTCACAGAATTAACTGCTGTGGAAGGCACAGGAATTTGCAAAATCTGTGCAGCAGGCCGAGACGGAGAAATTCAAGATTCAAGATAGTTTAATGTCATTTCCAGTACCCCAGTGTAAAGGAGAACAAATTAATTGTTACTCTGGATATGATGCAACACAGAAAAAAACATACAAGGTAAAAGTCACAATAAAAAAAACAATAAATATAAATAAGCAAGATAGCTTGTATGAAGTACTGTACAAAAGTCTTCTGTATACGCACACACATAGCTAGGGTGCTTAACACGTTTGCACAGCACTGTAGTAATTTTATGTATTGCACTCTACTGCTGCCGCAAAATATAAAACACATTTCACGACGTATGTGAGTGATGATAAAGCTGATTCTGATACGGGTCTCTGTTGTGGTCTGAGAGTGGGAAGGGGGCCAGGGAGAGGGGAATCATGGTTGGGAGAGGGGTGAGGAAGTGGGAAGCACCAGAGAGACATTCCGTAATGAGCAGTAAACCAATTGTTTGGAATCAGATGACCTTGCCTGGTGGCTCAGGGCTGGGTGTGTCTGCACCCTACACCACCCTCCCCGTTACCCCGCCCTCCTTCTCTGCCACCTGTCCCTCACCCTTCCCACGGTGCGCCACCCTTGCCATTCCCAACATCCTTTGCTCCCACCAGACTTGCTCTCCGCTCCACAGTGATAAATACTGTACTGTGCAAAAGTCTTGTGCACCCTAATGATAGATGTACAAGACGTTTTGCACAGTGGTGTACGAGATTGATAAAGTGACATTAGGCACAGGAGTGTCTGTACATAAGGTGACTGACAGGAAATGATAAAGGAGTGGTGGTCGGGGGCGTGGAGGGGTGGGTTAGTGGCTGGCGGTTTTGATCGGCCTGACTGCTTGGGAAAAGTAACTGTCTTTGAGTCTGTTGGTCCTGTTACCGTGGCCTCCTCCCTGGTGAGAGTGGGACAAACAGCCCACGAGCAGGGTGGGTGGGATCCTTCACGACGTTACTGAAACCTTTCTCTATATATGCCCTTGATGCCAGAGATGCGTTGGGCAGTTTTGACTGCCCGTTGGAAAGCCTTCCCGCCCACCGCAGTGCAGCTTCCGTACCGCGCAGTGGTGCAGCTTGTTAGGATGCCAACTACGCATCTGCAGTAGGACGTGAGTGTCGACGTGCGCGGTCCAGCTCTCTTCACCCTCTCAGTAAGCAGAGACGGCGCTGGGCTTTCCCCACTGTGCAGAATGGCAGATGGAGTTAAACCTGGGTGTCAGGTGTTGAGGAGGGCAAATGCTGGGGGAGTGTACATGGCCACCACCAAGACCGCGAGCAGCAGCGATGTGGAGCCGAAGTCCAGAAACGGCTGAATGTTACAACACATGTAGGAGTGGGGTAAAGGAGAAGTGTACAGCATGCTTCCCTTCACGGAATATTAGAACACAGAACACTCCAGCACAGTCCAGGTCCTCCGGCGACAACGTTTTGCCAAACTTTTAACCTCTTCTCATGTTTCTCTCCCACATAACTCTCCAGTTTTCTATCATCCAGGTGCCCACCTCGGACTCTCTTAAATGTCCCTGCTGTATCTGCCTCCACCGTCACCCCTGACAGGAAGTTCCACACACCCATCACTCTGTGTGTTACCTCTGACATCCCTCCCTATACTTTCCTGCAATACCTTCAAAGCACAAGCAAAATGCTAGAGGGACACAGCAGGTCAGGCAGCGTCGATGGAGGTGAATAAACAGTCGACGTTTCGGGCCGAGACCCTCCTCCAGGAGTGGAAAGGAAGGGGGAAAGACGCCAGAGTAAAAGCGTGGAAGGAGGATCGCTGGAAGGTGATCGGTGACGCCAGGAGGGTAGGAAAGGTAAGGGGCTGGAGAGGAAGGAATCTGATAGGAGGTGGGGTGGACCATGGGGGTTTGGGAAGGGAAGGAGGAGGGGACCCAGAGAGAGGCGATGGGCAGATGAGGAAAAGAGGGAAGAGGCCAGAGAGGGGAATAAAAAGTTTATGAAGTATAGAAGACAGCTTAAAATTGCGCTCCCCCCCCCGTACTAGCCATTTTCATCCTGACTATCTGCTCTTATCACCCTGTACACCTCTATCAAGTCACCTCTCGTCCTTCACTCCAAAGGGAAAAGCCTAGCTCAAGTAACATCTTATCATAAGACGTGCTCTCTAACCCAGGCAGCATCCTGGTAAATCCCTCTCTAAAGCTTCCCTATAATGAGGACAGCCAGACAGAACACAATACTCCAAGTGTGATGCTCAGTTGGGGAGTGGGGTACGAGTGTCAGGAAGTAATGTTGCAGCTCTGTAAAACTTCAGTTTGGCCACATTTGGAGCGGTGTGTCCATTGAGGACTTCTTTCAACAGGCGGCATCTATCATTAAGGACCCTCACCAGCCAGGACCTGCCCCGTTCTCATTGCTACCATCAGGGACGAGGTACAGGAGCCTGATGACACACACTCAACGATTCAGGAACAGCTTCTTCCCCTCTGCCATCACTTTCTGATTGAACATTGAACTCATCAACACTACCTCACCACCCTCAATTGCAATTTTTTAAACGTACTGCACTGCTACCACAAAACAAAATGATAAGATTTAAAGATTAGCTTTATTTGTCACACGTACTGTGAAATGCGTCGTTTGTGTCCGGGGTTGTATTGGGAGGCAGCTCGGAAGTGTCGTCATGATACCGTCGCCAATATAGCAAGCCCACGACTCACTCACCCTAACCCGTCCGTCTTGGGACGGTGAGAGGAAACCCACACAGTCACTGGGAGAACATACAAACTCCTTACAGATGGCGGCGGGAATCGTACCCGGATCGTGAGTGGCTGTCGATCATTACGCTGCCGTGCTCTCCGTGATTTCACCGCATCCGTCAGTGGTAATAAACCCGAGTCTGAGTCCTGGTTGCAGAAAGTATGTGGAAGCTTCGGAGAGGGCGTGGCAGAAGTTCACCAGGATGCTGCCCAGATTCGAGGAATACAGATCACGTGCAGGCCGAGGGGATTAACTTGTGCCCTGCTCGGCACAGCCCCGTGCAGCTCCACGGTCTTCACTCATGGACAATGATCAGGGCAGAAGAGGTAGGAAACCCAGTTCACGGTAGGGGTGGTGGTGGGGGGGGAGGCTTCAGGACCCAGGAAATGCTAGGGAGATAGGGGTTGGTCGATAACCTCTCAGTCAATGTCAGCAAAACCAAGAGCTGATTATTGACTATAGGAGGAGGAAACCGGAGGTCCATGACCCAGTCTTCATTGGGAATTGGAGGTGGAGAGGGTCAGCAACTTTAAATTCCTTGGTGTTATATCAAGTAACTTTAAATTCCTTGGTTTTGGTTTCTACAGGGCACAATTGAGAGCATCCGGACTGGCTGCATCACTGCCTGGTATGGGAACTGTACTTCCCTCAATCTCAAGAGAATGGTGCAGACAGCCCAGCGCATCTGTAGATGTGAAATTCCCACTATTCAGGACATTTACAAGGACAGGTGTGTAAAAACGACCCATAGGATCACTGGGGACCCAGGTCATCCCAACCACAATCTATTCCAGCTGCTACCATCCGGGAAGCGGTACCGCAGCATAAAAGCCAGGAACAACAGGCTCCGGGACAGCTTCTTCCACCAGGCCATCAGACTGATGAACTCACACTGACTTGAGTGTACTCTACATTACATTGACTGTTCTATTTATTATAAATTACCATGATTGCACGTTGCACATTTAGATGGAGACGAACGTAAAGATTTTTACTCCTCATGTATGTGAAAGATGTAAGAAATAAAGTCGATTCAACTCAAAAAATTCAGAGGATTTGTCCTGGGACCAGCCCAGATGAGATCAATGCTTTCTATGCTCACTTTGAGGCAGAACATGGAGGTACCTAAACAAATTCCCACAGCCCCCGATGACCCTGTGATTTCAGTCTCTGCCTCCTGCCCCACACCCCTCCCACAGCATTCCCCGTACCCTCAGCATTCCCAACATCCTTTGATCTTGCCAGATTTACACTCACTCTCTGCTCCATGTTGATAAATACAGTACTGTGCAAAAGTCTTAGGCACCCAAGATATGTATATATGTGCCTAACACTTTTGCACACTGTATAGTTTTTCATAAATTCTATTATATTTCTTTATGTTCCTGTAAATGCCCGCAAGAAAATAGATCTGGAGGTAGATTATGGTGACACAAATAAATTCTGTACTAAGTTTACTCAGACCTTGACTGAGGGTCACCTCCGCCTCCCCACCCACCTCACGCCACACCCCCTCCAACAGAGACAGGCACTCACCTCGCAGGTTCTTGATGAAGTCGTCCATTTTCATCTTGCGCTCCATCTTGACGTTGGGGCTGTACATGTCGGTGTTGAGCAGGATGATAGCGAAGGCCAGGATGAAGATGGTGTCCGGGTTGCGGAACTGACGCACCAGCGCCGGGTTGCAGATGCAGTACCGCTGGCTGGGGAGAGCGGCAGGGCGTGAGGCGTCAGACTAGACCCCCAGGGACGACAGCGCAGACCGGACCACCTGCTCTGCCCCGTCCACTGGCACGCAGGGGGCAGCAGTCTGGAGGGGGTTACAGAGACTGGGTGGGGCATCGGGGCTGGAAGGAGTCACAGAGACAGGGACGGGTGTAGGGGCCAGAGGCGTTTACAGAGACCAGGTTTAGGGGCTGGACAGGGTCAGAGACCAGGAGGAGTGTAGGGGAAGGAGGAGGTTACTGAGAGAGGGAGGAGTGTAGGGGCCAGAGGAGGTTACAGAAACAGGGAGAGGTCCCGGAATGGAGGGGGTTACAGAGACTGGGTGGGGCATTGGGGCTGGAAGGAGTCACAGAGACAGGGACGGGTGTAGGGGCCAGAGGCATTTACAGAGACCAGGATTAGGGGCTGGAGGGGGTCAGAGACTGGGAGGAGTGTCAGGGACAGAGGAGGTTACTGAGAGAGGGAGGGGTGTAGGGGCCAGAGGAGGTTACAGAGACAGGGAGAGGTCCCGGAAGGGAGGAGGTTACAGAGATGGGGAAGGGTATGGGGAAGGGAGGAGGTTATAGAGACAGGAGGAGTGTAGGGCACAGAGGAGGACGTTACTGAGAGAGGGAGGGGTGTAGGGGCCAGAGGAGGTTACAGAGACAGGGAGAGGTCCCGGAAGGGAGGGGGTTACAGAGATTGGGAAGGGTATTGGGGAGGAAGGAGGTTACAGAGACAGGAGGAGTGTGGGGGACGGGGGAGGTTAAGAAGAGAGGAGGGGTGTAGGGTCCGGAGAGGATTACAGAAATGTGGAGGAGTACAGTAGACAGAGGGCGTTACAGAAACAGGGTGTGTAAGGGAAGGTGGAGGTTACAAGGAGAAGGAGGGGTGCAGGGGCCGGAGGAGGTTACAGGGACAGGGAGGTGTGTAGGGGAGGGAGGAGGTTAAAAAGAGAGGGGTGTTGGGGCACCAGATGGGGAGGGATGTAGAGGCCGGAGAGGATTACAGGGATGGGGAGGAGTACAGTGGACAGGGAGGGCTGTAGGGTCTGGGGCGGTTATAGATGGGGAGGTGATGGTGGGGACTGCAGGCGTGTTTGCCAGGTGATGGATGAGGAGCTGTCCTGTGGGAAGTGGATGGGGACGGAGACCAACCGGGCGGGGGCCACTCACCTGAAGGATTCGATGAGCCGCTCCACCTTCTGCGCCTCGCCCTGCACGCGGATGTGAGCCTGGAACTTGCGCAGCGCCTCGTCCAGCTCCATCCCGCCAAAGTCCATCTCGTCCACCACACAGCTGAGGGGGCAACGGAGAGACGAGGGATTAATCGCGCGCGTGTGTGTGTGTGTGTGTGTGTGTGTGTGTGTGTGTGTGCGCGCGTGTGTGCGCGCACGCGCGCATATCTGTATAGCAGATGGGGGTAGGGGGAGGGCAGTCAGTTTAGCCAGCCGCTGAAAATTCTTTGTGCCATATAGCTGAGCGGTCAAATCCGGAGGAGATTGCTGTGTCCGGCGGGGAGGGTAAAATGGACTTAGTGTTGGATTATTGTAACGATTGACCATCAGTAGGGATTTGGTGTGCTGTACGTGCCTGTGGTCCTGAGGTGTATGTGTCTGCAGATGGCTGCGGTTTGGGGTTACAGACATCTCGTGCCATGATCACTGGGCAGTGACGGGGAGTAGGAAACCTCTCTGACTTTCCCCCCCGTATCTCTCTCTCCCTCTGTCCCTTTCTCTTTCTATCACTCTTCATTCCCTCTCTCTCTAACCCAGGGGTCACGGGACAGTGTTGGGGAGCAGGAACCATACCTGATTCCCCCACCTCTCTCTTTCTCCCCCTCCCCCCTTCTCTATCTCTCCACCCTCTCCATCTCTCTCTACCCCCTTCACTCTAACCCAGTGGCCTCTGGGCATTGATGGGGAGAAGGAACCCTGGCTGATTCCTGCACCTCCCCCTCTCCATTTCTCTCTGCCGCTCTCTCCTTGTCCAATTCGCTCTCCCTCTCTCTGTCCGTCTCTCTCTCTCTATAACCCAGGGGTCACTGGGCAGTCGGCCATCTCTCTCTCTCTCTCTCTAACCCAGGGGTCACTGGGCAGTACCCCACCTCTCTCTCTCTCTCTCTCTCACTCAGGAAGTGCAAATGCCACCTTGAAGGAAAACTGGTTGGGGAGGGTAAGGATTGAGAAGGGTTTTGAGAGGTGAGGGAGCGGCGAGCGTAGGGAAGTGCAAAGGTCAGAGAACGGTTTTGTAATATTGACTCCGTCCCTCTCCCCCACAAACCCTGCCCAACCTGATGAGTGTTTCCAGTTAAGGCTACTCACCAGTCGAGACGACGTTGAACTGCAGTCTCCGACGAGATTGTGGCTCAGACGGGTGTTTCTTTTAAGTTTATAGGGATGGTTTTAGTGAGGGAAAGCGGAGTTAAGGGTCAGGCTGGGGTTTAGGGACAGGGGTGCGGAGGGGTTAGGGGCCAGGCTTCCGCTCCGTGTTCGCAGGTGTGGATTGGTTAATTGATAAATCTGTTTTAGTCGTATTTCTTTAAGTTTGTAGGGCTGAATTGGGGACAGAGAGGGAAGTTGGTGTCATGTTAGGGTTTACAGACAGGGATTTGGGGGAGTTAGAGGTCAGTTTAGGGTTTAGGGGGCGGGGATGTAGCAGAGTCAGGAATCAGGCCTCCACTATGCGCTCCGTGTTCGAAGTCCAGTGACGTGGACGGGCAATGGAGGGCACCCAGAGGCCACACCTCCAATCCACGCTCGAAGGCCAGCGACGTGGTTGGGTGACGAAGGACATCCGCAGGTGCCAGGCTCTCCCAGGCCAGCGGGTCCCAAGATCAGATGTAGGATGCAGGAGGTCTGGTGGATTGGCAAGTCCAGAGTTCAGGGTCTCGTCATAGGGTAGTCTGGGGCTCGATAGTAAAGATTGAAGCCCGAATGTCTATTAGATATCCAGAGACCGAAGCCAGGAGGCCTGAAGGCCTAAGCTGGAGGATGGAGGCCCGAAGGCCTGACCTGGGTTTGGAGGACTGTATGTGTGGGCAGGTGGGAGGGAGGAAATGCACTTGCTTTGCCGTTGTCATTTATTGCTTGTTGTGTTCTTCTGAACATTGTGGGCAGGCTATGTGGCGACACTTATGGGACTGTCCCCAGGACATCCTGAGGTTATATTCGTTGCTAACGCAAATGACACATTTCGGTGCATGTTTCAACATACGTTTGATTAGTACACTCAGCGGCCACTTTGTTCGGTACCCCTGTACGTTTATATAAATATCTAATCAGCCAATCGTGTGGCAGCAAGTCAATGCATAAAAGATGCAGGCAAGGTCAAGAGGTTCAGTTGTTGTTCAGACCAAACATCATAATGGGGAAGAAATGTGACTTTGACCGTGAAATGATTGCTGGTGCCAGATGGGGTGGTTTGAGTATCTCAGAAGCTGCTGATCCCCTGGGATTTTCACTCACAACAGTCCCTGCAGTTTACAGAGAATGGTGCAAAAAACACCCAGTGAGGGGCAGTTTTGTGGGTGAAAATGCTTGTTAATGAGAGGTCAGAGGAGAATGGCCAGACTGGTTCAAGCTGACAGGAAGGGGACGGTAGCTCAAATAACAGTGGTGTGCAGAGGAGCATCTCTGAACGCATAACGCGGCGAACCGTGAAGAGGATGGACGACAGCAGCAGAAGACCACAAGCACTGGGACATACCCAATGAAGAGGCCACGGAGTTGAAATCTCAATCTTTTGTTTTGGAGGAGAGGTGGAGGAGTGGGGAGGGGCTCGGCGCGGGCGAGGCGGGGAGGGTTTGCGGAGGTGGCGGACTCACTCCAGCACGTCGCGGTTGAATTGTTTTTGCCGGTTGCCCAGAAACTCGCCGATCATCTGTCGACTCAGCCCCTTGCGCTCGAGGATAAAGCGGGCGACTCCCACCGGTGTATCCGCCACAAAGCCCCTCTCAATCAAGTACTGAATCCCCTTCTCGGGTTTCCTGCCCCAGACAAGTGAGAGGGAAGTGGGGTTAGGACACGGTGGAGGGCGTAACACGCATCTAAATTCTAAGCCTCCATTGTGCCTCCCTGTCTCCTGCTCACCACCAACGCCTGGGTCCCTTCAGCAGTGCATTGAATCTCAACGTGCAGATTCACGACTTCCAATAGATGGGGGCTGGCTATCCCCAAGTGCTGAAGCACCGTGCATCACCCCCAGAGCTCGATAGGGACACAAGAAGTACTGTCTGCTCTCTCAGGCTTGTGGAGGGAGGAGAGAATAGAGATAGAGATGGAGATGGAGACAGAGAGAGAGAGAGAGAGACGGGGAGGGGGAAAGAGAGACGGGGGAGGAAGAGAGAGACAGGGAGAGAGAGAGAGAGAGAGAGACTGGGAGGGAGGGAGAGAAGGGGAGGGAGGGAGAGACGGGGGAGGGAGGGAGAGACGGGGAGGGAGGGAGAGACGGGGAGGGAGGGAGAGACAGGGAGAGGGAGAGACAGGGAGAGGGAGAGAGAGAGTGTGATGGGGAGGGAGAGGGAGAGATGGAGTTAGAAATGGACAGTGTGTGTGAATGAAAGCAAAGAGCAAGTGAGAGATGTAGAAGATGCAGAGAGCAGAGGTTCAAGAGGTAGAGAGAGAAACAGAGAGAGAGAGAGAGAGAGAGAGAGAGAGAGAGAGAGAGAGAGAGACACAGAGACAGAGAGACAGACACAGACAGAGAGAGACAGAGACAGTGAGCAGGGGGATTTTAGAGAGAAACACAGAGGTAGAGAAGTAGCTTCGATAGAGAGATAGAGGTAAAGAGATAGAGAGAGAGAAGGAATGGATGAACCGGTGGTGCCCCACCCAGGTGGACCGTACACACCCCCGACCACACATGCAGACCGCAGAGGCACCCCGGACCCCGTGCTCACGTACTTGTTGAAGAGGTTGAGGCCGATTCGGTACTGGCGGCGCTGGAAGACGTCGTTGTTGAGGGTTGGCGAGTCCCAGCTGTGTCGGGTCTCGCGCAGGTAGGTCTGGGGGCAGGTGGGCGCCTCGGGCAGGCTGTCCCGCGACGACGAGCCCGTGCTGCAGTTGATGGTCTCGTTGGAGTTCAGCGTGCTGTCCAGGCTGTCGTTCTCGCCGTCCGAGAGCTCGGCCTCGGCCTTGCCGTCGCGGCTGGCCTCGCCGGGAGGGTCGAGGCGGCGGGGTGCGGGCGGCGGGGGAGGCGGCGGCGGGGGAGGAGGGGGAGGCGGCGGGGGAGGAGGGTGGTGGATGGGCACGGGCAGGGGCAGGGGCAGGGGCGGCAGCGGGGGCTGCGCCTCGGCCTCGTAGGCCAGCTGCCGGCCCAGCGAGCCGCGCTCTGAGCGGTCGCTCATGTCCACCGAGCTGTCGCTGGGCGGCTCGATGGTGAGCAGGGGCAAGTGGGCGGCCCGCTTGCGGTAGTCGCGGCACTCGGCGCAGGCGGCCGGCCGCCGGCCACCCGGCTCGGGGGCCTCCGACTCCCGGGGGGACGCTGCCCAGGGCTCCGAGGGGGCCGGGGAGGCGGGGGCCGAGCGGGCGCCCTCCCCTTCCTCCAGGTACAGGGTAACGTCACTGTAGCTGGTGGTGGAGTCCTCAGCCTTCACCCGCCTGGCCTCGGTCCGGCTCTCCTCGTCCTCCTCCTCCTCCTCGTCCTCCTCCTCCTCCTCCTCCTCCTCTTCCTCGTCCACCTCCTCCTCCCCCCGGCGCTCCCGGCCCAGCGCGTCGTCAATGGAGTCGGCGAGCGAGCGGACTTGCTTGGAGAAGACCTCCTCCAGCTCGGTGATCTCGTTGGTGAGGTCGCTGGAGGCCGTGGTGGAGCCGCCCTCCTGGAACTGGTCGCTGCGTTCGGAGTGGCTGCGGGAGCCGAGCCCCCGGCTCGCCGCCGACATGGCCGGCCCAGGCCCGGGCCCTGGCCCTGGCCCCATCGCCATCGTCGCCATCATCCCCCGGCCCTCGAAGCAGCCGCCGTGGCCTTGCTCATACTCCTCGAACGAGTACTGCATCCGCATGTTCGACAGCACGATGCGGCGCGACATGCGGCTCTCGCTCAGCGAGCTGCGGAGGCGCTCGAAGTTCTTGTTCATGCGGTACTGTCGGAAGGCTGTCTGGATGGTGCGGGCTGCCCGGCGGCTCAGGAAGTAGCCTCCATACTTCCTCTCCAGCATCTCCACCTGGGGGGGGGGGGAGAGGGAGCAGGGGAGAGGGAAGTGGGGAGGGGGAAAGGGGGGGAGAGGGGGAGAGGGGGAGAGGGGAGGGGGAGAGGGGGGGAGAGGGGAGGGGGAGAGGGGAAGAGGAGAGGGGAAGGGGAGGAGGGGAGGGGGAGGGGTATATGGGAGGGAGGGAGAGGGTGGAGGAAGAGGGAGAGAGGGACGTAGTTAGCAACAAGACTGGGTTGAGGGGTGTCACCATGGAAAGCGTGTTTGTGAATCTGGCGGGAGCAAAGTATGTTGGGAACGGTGAGATGGAGCACCGCGGGAGGGGTGTGGGACAGATGGCAGAGAAGGAGTGCCAGGGGTGGCGGAGTGTTGTGGGTGCAAACACACCCAGCCCTGAGACTCAAGACAGGGTCATTAGATTCCAAACAATTGGTTTATTGATCATCACAGAATGTCCTTCTGGTGCTTCCTGCTCCCTCCCCTCTCCCTTCTCATTTATCCAACCATGATTCCCCCCTCCCTCTCTCAGTCCACAATAGAGTGCCTGCATTAATCAGGATTTTGAGGAGATTTGGTATATCTGCGAAGACTCTCAGCAAATCTCTGCCGATGTATGGTGGAGAGCGTGCTGACTGGTATGGAAGGGCCACTGCACGGGATCGAGGAAGGCGGCAGAAAGTTGTAAGCTCAGCCAGCTCCATCATGTGCACCAGCCCTCCCCAAAATCCAACACGTCTTCAAAAGGCGATGCCTCAGAAAGGTGACATCCGTCATTAAGGACCCCCCACCACTCAGGATATGCTCTGTTCTCATCAGGGAGGAGGTACAGAAGCCTCAAGACACACATTCAACGATTCAGGAACATCTTCGTCCCCTCTGCCGTCAGACTTCTGAACAGACAATAAGCCCATGAACACTACCTCAGTATATCTGCTCTCTTTTTGCATACTTATTTAATCTAATTTTTAATCTCTTTCTTATCATAATTTTGCAGTTATTTTGTAAATAACACTATTCTTTGCATTTCTGGTCAGATGCTAACTGCATTTCATGGGCTTTGTATCTGTACTCGGCACAATGACAATAAAGTTGAATCTAATCTAATCATAATTCATAGTTATTTAAAATGTAAAGCGATATACTGCTGCCGCAAAACAACATATTTTACAACATGTCAGTGATAATAAACCCGACTGGCTCAACCTCTCAGGGAGGCCAAACACATGGAGACAAAACATAGAAACGGGCCCCATTGGCCTAACCTGGTCCCCTACAGTACCGTGCAAAGGCCTTAGGCACACACACACATATAGATATATATATATATATATATATATAGCTAAGGGGCTGAAGACTTTTGCACAGTACTGTAGTAATTTTATGTATCACACCATACTGCTGACGCACAAAAAAAGATTCCATGACATACCGTACATGTGCCTCAGACCCTTGCCCAGCACTGCACCTACAGGAAAGGTATCAATCAATTTGAAAGAGTATGGAAAAACTTTACAAGGATGTTGTCGGGATTTGAGGACTTGATTTATTGGTAATGGGAATGCTATCTCCTCCTGTAAAGCAGAACCAAGCAACAGGTTTCACTCCCAGATGAGATCAATTTCTTCTAGGCTCGCTTTGAGGCAGAACATGGAGGTACCTAAACAAATTCCCACAGCCCCCGATGACCCTGTGATTTTGGTCTCTGAGGCTGACATGAGACCATCCTTCAGGAGGGCGAACCCACAGAAAGCATCCGGCCCAGGCGGAGTACCTGGCCGAATACTAAAGACCTGTGCTGATCAACCGGCTGGGGTGTTCACCGATATCTTTAGTCTCAACCTCTCACTGAAGACTAAACAAGATTGGGAGAGAGAACTTAATATGACTTTTGTTAATGAAGACTGGTCGCGAGTTTTGAAAATGGTTACTTCTTCTTCGATATGTGCCAATCATTGTTTAATTCAGTTTAAAATTGTTCACCGCTATTATTTAACTATCCAAAATATTCCCTAATGTAGATAATTACTGTGATAGGTGCAAAAATGAAGTAGCTACTTTGTCACATATGTTCTGGTCATGTCCCTCGTTTAAATCTTTTTGGAAATCCTTATTTTCTACAATTTCTAAAGCTTTGAAAATTAATTTACAACCTAATACATTGACTGTTCTATCTGGAATAGCTCCGCATCATATTCAGGGTATTTCATTTTCAAACCAACATGTAATTGCATTCGCTATTGTTGGCAAGAAGAGCTATTTTATTGAAGTGGAAAGATGCCTCTGTTCCTACACTAACTCAATGGTTTCCCAAGTAACGTTATGTCTTAGTTTGGAAAAAATTAGAAGTAGAACTTTTGATCCCCGATTTGATTTTGAGAGAAGGTGGGGCTCTTTTGCTAAATATTATCATTTAATTTGAATGAATTTACATGGTTTCCTTCCAATTTTATGTTATATGAATGTGATTTGGCGGTTGCTGTTTTCTTTATATATATATATATATATATATATATATATATAAATGATTGTAAGATGTATCGCTCCGGGAGTTGGTTCCTAATGGTTTTTTTTTCTTTTTTTTGGTTTTATAGTTCGTGGGTTTTTTTTGCAGTTAGCTGGGGTTCTCTTTTTTCCTTCTTCTTTTATAAATTTTTTTTCATTAGCATATATGTTTTTTTTCAGCTTTATTAATTATATATATACTAATTTGTTGAATTTCTATATTTTATAGCTGTATAAGATTATATATTAATAAAAAGATTTAAAAATTAAGTGAGTCTTTAGTCCCTCTCTTCAGTAGCCTGAGGAGAACGTGGTGACCTGCCTCAATGACTATCATCCTGCAACACTTACATCCTCTGTGATGAAGCGTTTTGAGAGGTTGGTGATGAAGCATAACAACTCCTGCCTGAGGAGTAACCTGGATCTGCTCCAGTTTGCCTAATGTCACAACGGGTCAACAGAAGGTGACATCTTATTGGAATTCACTCAACCCTGGAACATCTGGACAACAAACTTGTACATCAGGATGCTCTTTATCGACTACAGCTCGGCATTCAATACTATTATCCACTCAAAGCTGATCAATAAGCTCCAAGACCTGGGTAACTGGATCCTCAATTTTCTCACTTGCAGACCCTAGTCAGTTCAGATGGGCAGCAACATCTCCACAATCTCCATCAGCACAAGTTCACCACAGGGCTGAGTGCTTAGCCCCCTGCTCTACTCGCTTTACACTTATGACTGTGTGGCTAAGCACAGTTCCAATGCCATATTTAAGTTTGCTGACGACACCACTGTCATCAGATCATTACACAGTGCATTGAGGTAAAACAATAACAATGCAGAATAAAGTGTAACAGTTATGGAGAAAGTGCAGTGTATGCAGACGATAAGGGTGCAAGATCATAACAAAGTAGACTATGGCCTGATGAAGGGTCTTGGTAACTGTTCATTTCCATAGCTGTTGCCCTTGGTAGTGGGGTGGAGATGCGTCTCTACCAAAGGAGGTGTAAGGTGCTCCACTAGCCTGCAGGTCCCCCGGGGCAAGGTGTAGCACCTGTTTAACCCCCTGATCAGGGTCACCTGAAGCTGTGGGAGGAGGTGGTGGATGGTCATATGAGCAGCCGGTGCAGATCACATGTGACTACTGACACCAGGCAGATGATCTCTGAAGAGTATTGATAATGACTGGGGTCACCCGTCCTGTAAAGACACTGCCCAGAAGAAGGCGATGGCAAACCACTTCTGTAGAAAACTTTGCCAAGGACAATACCCACATTATATGACACGGCACAAAACGAACAAACTGAGCGGTAAGTGGAGAGGGCCCGTCCGGGCCTCTGAGTCGTGATGCCACAGCTACCTAACGACCCCGATTACCGAATCACGGGACAATTTACAACGACCAAGGAGCCTTTGGACAGTGGGAGGAAACTGGAGCACCTAGGGAAATCCCACACACTCCATGGGGAGAACGTACAGAATGGAGTCAGAAATGAACTCCGAACACCAAGCTGTATCAGTGCTGCACCAAGTGCTACGCTACTGTGGCGCCAAGCACGCATGAGGTGCGTTTGACGGCTCTGGGTCTCCACTCGCAAAGGTTTAGAATGATGGCAGATATGATTGAAACTTAGCGGATGTTAGATAGGGAGGACGTTCATATAGTGGGGGGAGTTCAGGACCAGAGGGAACAGCCTCAGAACTTAAGGATGTCCCTTTGGAACAGAGATGAGGAGGAACTTCTTTAGCCAGAGGGTGGTGCATCCGTGGAATTCATTGCCACAGAAGGCTGTGGAGGCCAGGTCATTGAGGGTATTTAAGAATTGATAGGTTCTTGAATGGTGAGGGGTTACGGGGAGAACGGGAATGCTAAAAAAAAAAGTCAGCCATGACCGAATGGGGGGACATCCAGAACGGCGTTGCAATTGAACTCTGAACTCCAAAATGTCTTGTGATGTAATTGCGGTGCGCTAACCGTAACGCCACTGTGGCGCCCACGTTACCTCACTGTAATAATGCACGTAACATTATGCCGTCGTACATAAACACGTCCTTCACACTTTATGTCAACCTGCCAGTCTCTGGGCCATGCTGCTCAGGGACTTACGGTATCTAGCCCAGTACAGGAACAGGCCCTTCGGCCAACAACGTCACTAAAAAGTAAATCAAACACTAATCCCTCCTGCCTCCACAATGTCCATATCCTTCCACCGTCCTCACATCCATGTGCCTACCCAAAACGTCTTTTAAACGTCTCTAATGTACTTGCCTGTACCACCACACCAGGTAGCGCATTCTGGGCATTTGTATTGTGACTGTCTGTGCTGAAGAGTAACTCTACGTGCTATGAGTGACTGTACGTACTGTGTTTTTGCACCTTGGCCCAGAGGAACGATGTTTTGTTTAGCTGTATGGCTGAAGGATGATGAACTCGCTTTCGAGTGCATTGATCAAGATTCCAATGTCTGCAGAGCCTCTTGGGTTCACATTACGAGTCATGACTCTGTATCAACATCGAGAAAACCGTTCACTGCTCTTACAGCCGAGGCTGTTCTTGAGACTGTGCGCGTTCACCTTACCTTCACCCCTCATGGCTTTGTACCCCTAAGATTGCTCGGACCATCAGCTATAGGAACAGAGTTAGGCCATTTGGCCCATCGAGTGTGCTGCACCATTCCATCATGGCTTATCCATTTTTCCTCTCGGCCTCAAATGGTGCAAGCTGAATCATCTGCGACTCAACTTCGGTAAGACACAGGAAATGGTGATGGACTTTAGGAAGAGTAAGCCTGCACTGCTCCCCGTTGGTGGGGATGTGGTGTGGACCTGCAGGTAGCTGGAGGTGCACCTGGAGTGGAGCACCAACACAGAGGCTGGGAGAAGGGCCAGAGTCGCCTTGACTTCCTGAGGAGACCAAGGTCATTTGGAGTCTGCAGACCTCTCCTTCACACGTTCTACCAGTCTGTTGTCGCCAGTACAATCTTCTATGCGATGGTGTGCTGTGGCAATGGCATCAACACGGGTGATACCAACAGGCTCAATAAACTGATCAGAAAGGCTGGCTCTGTTATAGGAGTCAACCTGGACACACTGGGGGCTGTGGTAGAACAAAGGACCTTACGGAAAACTCTGACAATGTTTCTCACCCTCTGCATGCCACCTTGGCTGAACAGAGGAGCACGCTTAGTAATAGATTAAGACAACTGCACTGCTCCAAAGAGCGCTATGTGAGGTCATTCTTACCCTCTGCCATTAGGCTCTGTAATGAGTCAACCTATATCTGGGGAAGTGATGACCCCCTCCTGTTAGACTGTTTGAGGGAATTTATTTTTTATTCTTTCTGTTTCTCTTCTAGTATTTGTATATCGGTGCACTTGTAATGCCACTGTGACACCGTAATTTCCTTTGGGATCAATAAAGTATCTGTCTCCTTCCTTTTCCCCGTCTGCCCTGTCTAATCAAGAACCAATCTACCTCTGCCTTAAACATACCCAATGACTTGGCCTCCTCAGCTGCCTGTGGCAACGAATTCCACAGATTTACCACTCTCTGGCTAAAGAAATTCCTCCTCATCTCCGTTCTAAATGGACACCCCTCTATTCCGAGGCTGTGTCCTCTGGTCTTGGGCTCTCCCTCCATGGGAAACTTCCTCCCCATATCCACTCTATCGAGGCCCTTCAGCATTCGATAGGTTGCAATGAGATCACCCCCTCACTCTTCTGAATTAGTGAGTACAGCCCCGGAGCCAACAAATGCTCCTTATATGATAATCCTTTCATTCCCGGAATCATTCTCATGAACCACCTCTGAACCCTCTCTATTTCTGAGATAAGGGGCCTAAAACAGCTGACAATACTCCAAGTGAGGCCTCACCAGTGCCTTATAAAGCTTCAACATTACATCCTTGCTTTTATGTTCTAGTCCTCTTGAAATGAATTGCTCACATTGCATTTGCCTTCCTCACCGCTGACTCAGTCTGCAAATTAAGAACCATAGAACCATAGAAACTACAGCACAGAAACAGGCCCTTTGGCCCTTCTTGGCTGTGCCGAACCATTTTCTGCCTAGTCCCACTGACCTGCACACGGACCATATCCCTCCATACACCTCCCATCCATGTATCTGTCCAATTTATTCTTAAATGTTAAAAAAGAACCCGCATTTACCACCTCGTCTGGCAGCTCATTTCATACTCCCACCACTCTCTGTGTGAAGAAGCCCCCCCTAATGTTCCCTTTAAACTTTTCCCCCCTCACCCTTAACCCATGTCCTCTGGTTTTTTTCTCCCCTTGCCTCAGTGGAAAAAGCCTGCTTTCATTCACTCTATCTATACCCATCATAATTTTATATACCTCTATCAAATCTTCCTTCATTCTTCTACGCTCCAGGGAATAAAGTCCTAACCTATTCAACCTTTCTCTGTAACTGAGTTTCTCAAGTCCCGGCAACATCCTTGTAAACCTCCTCTGCACTCTTTCAACCTTATTTATATCCTTCCTGTAATTTGGTGACCAAAACTGAACACAATACTCCAGATTCGGCCTCACCAATGCCTTATACAACCTCATCATAACATTCCAGCTCTTATACTCAATACTTCGATTAATAACGGCCAATGTACCAAAAGCTCTCTTTACGACCCTATCTACCTGTGACGACACTTTTAGGGAATTTTGTATCTGTATTCCCAGATCCCTCTGTTCCACTGCACTCCTAAGTGCCTTACCATTAACCCTGTATGTTCTACGTTGGTTTGTCCTTCCAACATGCAATACCTCACACTTGTCAGTATTAAACTCCATCTGCTATTTTTCAGCCCATTTTTCCAGCTGGTCCAAGTTCCCCTGCAGGCTCTGAAAACCTTCCTCACTGTCTACTACACCTCCAATCTTTGTATCATCAGCAAATTTGCTGATCCAATTTACCACATTATCATCCAGATCATTGATATAGATGACAAATAACAATGGACCCAGCACTAATCCCTGTGGCACACCACTAGTCACAGGCCTCCACTCGGAGAAGCAATTCTCTGCCACCACTCTCTGCTTCTTCCATCGAGCCAATGTCTAATCCAATTTACCACCTCTCCATGTATACCTAGCGACTGAATTTTCCTAACTAACCTCCCATGCGGGACCTTGTCAAAGGCCTTACTGAAGTCAATGTAGACAATATCCACTGCCTTCCCTTCATCCACTTTCCTGGTAATCTCCTCGAAAAACTCCAACAGATTGGTCAAACATGACCTACCACGCACAAAGCCATGTTGACTCTCCCTAATAAGCCCCTGTCTATCCAAATGCTTGTAGATTCTGTCTCTTAGTACTCCCTCCAATAACTTACCTACTACTCACCGGCCTATAATTTCCCGGATTACTTTTCGATCCTTTTTTAAACAGCGGAACAACATGAGCCACTCTCCAATCCTCCGGCACATCACCTGTAGACAGCGACATTTTAAATATTTCTGCCAGGGCCCCCGCAATTTCAACACTAGTCTCCTTCGAGGTCTTTAAATTAACCTTTAAAGAGTCCCGCACGAGGTCCCGAGTCCCTTTGCAGCTCTGATTTTTGAATTTTTCTTTCATGCCATTCCCATCACGCAAGTGTAAAGGAGAAGGAAGTGATCGGACGTAGCACAAAAAAAGGTTTGGCGTGGTAGTGTCGTGGTTAGCACAACACTTTACAGTACCAGCGACCAGGGTTCAATTCCCACTGCTGACCGCAACGAGTTTGTACCTTCTCCCCGTGACCGCCTGTGTTCCGTAGGCTACCTGGCTGTTGTAAATTATCCTGTGATTAGAACATAAGGACAAAAGAAGCAGGAGGCCATCTGCTCCACCATTCAATAAGACCAAGGCCGATCTGGCCATGGACTCATCTCCTCCTACCTGCCTTTTCCCCACAACCCTTAATCCCCCTACTATGCAAAAATCTATCCAACCTTGTCTTAAATATATTTACTGAGGTAGCCTGCACTGCTTCATTGGGCAGAGAATTCCACAGATTCACCACTCTCTGGGAAAAGCAGTTCCTCCTCATCTCCGTCCTAAATCTATTCCCCTGAATCTTGAGGCTATGCCTCCTAGTTCTAGTGTCACCTACCAGTGCAAACAACTTTCCTGCCTCTATCTTATCTATCCCTTTCATAATTTTGTATGTTTCCTCTCATTCTTCTGAATTCCAGCGAGTACAGTCCCAGGCAATTCAATCTCTCCTCTTAGTCTAACCCCCTCATCTCTGGAATCAAGCTGGTGAACCTCCTCTGCACCGCCTCCAAAGCCACTATATCCGTCCTCAAGTAAGGAGACCAGAACTGCATTCAGTACTCCAGGTAAGGCTAAGATTAAATCTGGGGACTGCTGGGCGGAGCGGCTCTTAGGGCTGGAAGGGACTATTCCACATTGCATCTCAATAAGTTTAAAACAAATTATTAAAAAAGATTCAAGATTGTTTAATGTCATTTCCAGTACACAAGCGTACATGAGAATGGAATAATTGTTATTCTGGATCCGATACAGTCACAAAAAACAGGATAAGATAGATATAATAAATACGCACGATAACTTCTATACATTGTTTGATTGTACGTCCATAAAGTGACGCCAGTCACAAGGGTGTCTGTACATAAGATGACTAACAGGAAATGATAAAGGGGTGGTATTTGGGGGTGTGGAGGGGTGGGTTACTGGGTGGAGCTGTTGATCAGCCTGACTGCTTGGGGAAAGTAACTGTTTACGAGTCTGGTGGTCCTGGTGTGGATGCTACGTAGCCTCCCCGCTGATGGAAGTGGGACAAACGGTCCATGAGCAGGGTGGGTGGGATCCTTCATGATGTTACTGGCCCTTTTCCAGACCTTTCTGTCTATGTGTCCTTGATGGCGGGTAGGCTGGTGCTGGTGACGCATTAACTGCCCGTTATCGAAACTTCCTGCCGCCGCAGTGTGGTTTCCTCACCACACAGTGATGCAGCTTGTCAGGATGCTCTCTGCTATGTATCTGATCATCTCTCAGTCTCCTACACTCCAGCCTGTCCCACCTCTCCCTGTAACTCAGTCTCCCGAGACCCGGCAAATCTTTTCCATGCCTTTCCCACAGCAGGCTGACCGAAAGACACACAGTACTCAAAGTCTGGACTCGCCAGTGTCCTGACCTTCTCACTTCTCTGCTCAGTGCCCCGACTAGTGAAGGCTAGGGTGCCGAAAGGCTTAAAGCTATCCTGTCAGTAAAGAGAAGGAGAGAGGAAGAGAGACTCTGTGTGTGTGTGAGAGAGAGAGAGAGAGAGAGAGCGCAAGAGCAAGCGAGAGAGAGAGACAGACAGAGAGAGAGAGCGCTAGAGAGAGAGAGACAGAGCTAGAGAGAGAGAATGTGTGTGAGTGAGAGAGAGACAGACAGAGAGAGAGCTGGAGAGAGTGCTAGAGATAAAGAGAGAGAGAAAGGGAAAGAGAGAGAGAGTGTGTGTGTGTGTGAGAGAGAGAAGACAGCAAGAGAGACAGAGATAGTTTGAAGATGAGAGAGGGAGGGGATGAGAGACAGATAGTGAGAGCAAGGAGACAAAAGAGAGAGGACAAGAAAAAGAGAGCAGGGGTATCTGAGAGAGACAGACAGACAGGAGGGGGATGAGTGAGAAAGTAGCTGTGATGATGATCTCAGGGAACAGCATCCCTGTATTCCAAGGTCTCTCTGTTTACTGTGAAGTCCTAGCTGATCTTAGTTTTGGAATTTAATTTGAATAATTTATTTATTTGTTTAGAATTGCAGCAGGGAATAGGCCCTTCCAGCCTGACGAGTCTCACTGCCCAGCAACCCACTGATTTAACCCTCACCTGCCCACGGGGCAGTTTACAATGACCAAGTGACCTACCAACTGGTACGTCTTTGGAGTGTGGGACGATATAAGTGCAGTCACGGGGAGAAGGCACCAATCCCTCACAGAACGGCGCCAGAACTGAACTCCAAACTCTGGAAAGCCCCGAGTTGCAACTGCGTCGCGCTAACCGCTACTCTAGCGAGGTGCCCTGGATAAATCGGAGTGTCAGGCGACGTGTACTTTTAATTTGAGCTTTACCGGACATCCAAAGCACACAGTGAAAGCGTGCCATTTGCGTTGGATCAGAAAGTGGCAGGAAGTGCGGCCACATGGCCTGCCCACAACTCACTAACGCTAACCCGTACGCTTTTGCACTGTGGGAAGAAACCAGGGCACGTGGAGGAAACCCACACGTACAAACTCCTTACAGACCGCGGCGGGAGTCGAACCCAAGATCAACCTTACTGTAAAGTGGCTGTGCAAAGTGGGAAGGGGACAAGCTGAGGAGGCATAGGGACAGCAGGGGTGAGGTGAGTTGTAGTGTAAGGAGGGGAACAGCTGAGGAGTGTGGGGAGGGGAAAAACAAGGTAGGGTGTCAGAACAGATGAGAGAGGGAGAAGGCAATGGAGGCCTAGGGACGGTGGTACAGGGTAGGGTTTGGGTAAGTCGAGGGTGCCGTAAGGGAGTGTGTGAGGACATTGTGTTGGGAAAGGTCGGTGCGTGAGGGGGCATGGGAGGCCATGTTGCCAAGGTCAGGGGTCAGAGGTTCAATCCCTCCCCACCCCACCCCGGTACCTTCTTGTCCTGCAGGTCCGTGGAGAGCTCATAGCTGTCGGAGAGGGACTTGGGCCTCTTGCTGGCGTCTTCTTCCTCCTGCTTGCGGAGGGCGAGGCTGGCGGGCTGGTGCCTTGCCCGCTGGGCCCACTGCAGCTCCGGGCAGTGGGGGCGGCTGTGGGGGGGGCGGGGGCGGCTCGAACTGCTCAGGCTTCCCCTCCGCCTGACACCGGTATGCTGTCTGGCCACACGGGCTCTCCACTACCGTGACCGAGTCGCTGCTCTGGCCATCTGCGTCCGCGCTGCGGGGTGGGGTGGGGGGGAGAGAGAAGACAGTCACTAGGGGGCCCAGAGGAAACCCCACCTTCCTCCTCCCCTTATTCCAGGCACCATGGCCCGTTGCCTCCATTCACAAACTGAACCTCGCAAGAAAATGCACTGTGGGATCTTGTTGTGCGCAGGGGATCAGTGGCCTTTAACTAAAAACTCTCAACCTTGTTAAACAACACCCAGTGTCAAAGCAATTCTCCCTCTCTGCTCCCCTCTCACCGGTCTCCCCCTGCCCTCTCTCCTCTCCCTCCCTCCACTCCCTAGCCCACTTTCACCCCTTCCTCCCTCTGCCTCTCCCTCCCTCCCACCATCTCTCTCCCCTCCCCTCTCACAGGTCTTTCTCTCCCTTCTCACCTTCCCTCCCTCCTTCTCTCTCTCTCTCCACTGCCTAGCCCACTTTCACCCCTCTCACTGGCCTCTCCCTTCCCTCTCTCTCTCATCCCCTCTCCCTCTTTATCTCTCCCTCTCTCTCTCTCCATCCTCCCCTCTTCCTTCCACTCTATCTCCCGCTCTCTCCCCCACCCCCTCCTTCCCTCTCCCACCCCCCTGCTCTCCTGCCCTGCCCTGCCCTCCCTGTCTACCAGCTTGGCACATTCCTCAGCAGCCGGGAACCGTGTCCCGGCCCAGCCTGTTGTACCTACGTGCAGAGCAGGGCCCTGCTGGCCGGCCTGTTGCCCCGAGCCGTTCGGGGACTGCCCAGGGCAGCTGCCCTCTCCATCACCGAGCCCAGGGACGGCATGCTCAGCCGGGCCATGGTGCGCTGGCAAAGGGCCTCGCCCGGCCGGGACCCCCCGCACTATTCCTGTCGCCCAACTTCTGCCGATCAGGAAGAAAACAAGGTTTTGTGCCAGGCCCCTCCTACACCCGGCAGTCAGCTGGGAGAGAGGGAGAGAGAAGAGGGAGGGGGCAGGAGAGAGGGAGGGAAATGCAAAGGGAATGAGAGGGAAGGGAGGGAGGGAGAGCGGAGGGGTGGGGGGGGAGAGGGAAGTAGAGAGAGGGAGGGAGGTAAAGAGCGGAGTGGTGAGGGGAGGGGGAGAGAGGGAGGGAGATGCAAAGGGAATGAGAGGGGAGAGGGGGAGGGGAGAGGGTGAGGGGAGAGGGGGAGGGGAGAGGGTGAGAGGAGAGGGGAGTGGGGAGGGAGGAGGAGAGGGGAAAAGAGGGAGGGGAGAAGGGGAGAGAGGGAGAGGGAGGGGAGAGAGGGAGAGGGAGGGGAGAAGGGGAGAGAGGGGGAGGGAGAAGGGGAGAGAGGGGGAGGGAGGGGGAGAGAGGGGGAGGGAGGGGGAGAGAGGGGGAGGGAGGGGGAGGGAGGGGGAGGGGGGGAGGGAGGGGGAGAGAGGGGGAGAGAGAGAGTGGGAGAGGGGGGGGAGAGAGGGAGGGGAGGGGGGAGAGAGGGAGGGGAGGGGGGAGAGAGGGAGGGGAGGGGGGGGAGAGAGGGAGGGGAGGGGGGGGAGAGAGGGAGGGGAGGGGGGGGAGAGAGGGAGGGGAGGGGAGGGGGGGAGAGAGGGAGGGGAGGGGAGGGGGGGAGAGAGGGAGGGGAGGGGAGGGGGGAGAGAGGGGAGGGGGGAGAGAGGGAGGGGAGGGGGGAGAGGGAGGGGAGGGGGGAGAGGGAGGGGAGGGGGGAGAGAGGGAGGGGGGAGAGAGGGAGGGGGGGAGAGAGGGAGGGGAGGGGAGAGGGGGAGGGAGGGGAGAGGGGGAGGGGGGAGAGAGAGGGGAGGGGGGGAGGGGGGAGAGAGAGGGGAGGGGGAGAGGGGAGGGGGAGAGGGGGAGAGGGGAGGGGGAGGGGAGGGGAGGGGGAGAGAGGGAGGGAGGAGGGAGGGAGAGGGAGAGGGAGGGGAGTGGGGAGGGAGGAGGAGAGGGGAGAAGGGGGAGGGAGGGGGGAGAAGAGGAGAGAGGGGAGAAGGGGGAGGGGGAGGGAGAGGAGGGAAGAAGGGGGAGGGAGAGGGGGGAGGGAGAGGGGAGAGGAGGGAGGGAGGGGGAGGGAGGGAGAGGGGAGGGGAGAAGGGGGAGAGAGGGAGGGGGAGAGGGGAGAGGGAGGGGGAGAGGGGGAGGGAGGGAGAGGGGAGGGGGAGAGGGGGGGAGAGGGGGAGGGAGGGGGAGATGGGGAGGGAGGGGGAGAGGGGGAGAAGGGGAGGAGGAGAGAGGGGAGGGGGGAGAGAGGGGAGGGGAAGGAGGGAGGAAGAGAGGGAAGTAGAGGGGGAGGGAGGGGGAGATGGGGAGGGAGGGGGAGAGGGGAGAAGGGGAGGAGGAGAGAGGGGAGGGGGGAGAGAGGGGAGGGGAAGGAGGGAGGAAGAGGGGGAAGTAGAGGGGGAGGGAGATGCAAAGGGAATGAAAGAGAGAGGGGAGGGAGGGATGGAAAAGGGGAAGGAGAGAGGGAAGGAAGGTGGGAGGGAAGGAGGGAGAGGAAAGGGAGGCAGTTGCAAAGGGAATGAGAGGGAGAGAAAAGGGGAAGGAGGGAGAGAGAAGGAGGGGGAGGGGGAGTGGGAGGGAGAGCGAGGCCAAAGAGGAGGCAGAAAGAGAGGGAGAGAGATAGAGAAAGGGAAGAGAGAAAGGGAGAGATAGGCGTGGAGAGGGAGGAGAAAGGGAGGGAGTGACAAGGGGGAGAGAGTGAAAAAGGGTGAGGAGAGAGATACAAGAGAGAGGGGAGAAGGAGGAAGGGAGAGGGAGGGAAAGAGGCAGAGAGAGGGGAAGAGAGATGGAGAGAAAGAGGGAGGGAGGCAAAGAGAGAGGGGAGGGAGGGGGAGAGAGAAGGAAATAGAGGAAGGAGAGACAGGGCGTGGGGAGAGATTGAGAGAGAAGGAAGGGAGTGATCAGGAGAGAGAAGTGGGAGAGAGAGAGAGAAAGGAGGGA
>NW_027276056.1:0-45473 GCF_030028105.1 Mobula birostris | reverse complement strand
CAAAAAAACAGTGATATACGGGAAGGTATGAGAGGTGTGCGAGAACATGGCGATATAGGGGAAATTGTAAGAGGTGCGCGAAAACATGGCAATACAGGAGAATGTATCAGAGGTGCGAGAAAGCACAGCGATATAGGGGAAGTAATGATAGGAGCGAAAACATAGCGATATAGGTGAAGACATGCGATGTGTGCGAAATCACGGCGATATAGGGTAAGCTATGAGAGGTGAGCAATAACACAGTGATCAAGGTGAAGCTATGGGATGTGTGCGAAAACAGCGATGTAGGCGAAGCTATGGGAGGTGCGTGAAAACACAGCGATATAGGGGACGGTGTGAGATGTGCATGAATACACGGCGATATTGGGGAAGCCATGAGAGGTGCCTGAAAACACAGCAATATAGGGGAAGGTATGAGAGGTGTGCAAAAACACAGCGATATAGGAGAAGTTAAGAGAGGTGCGTGAAAACATAGCGATATAGGGGAAGGTATGAGAGGTGCACGAAGGCACAGCGATATAGGGGATGCTATGGGAGGTGCGCGAAAACACAGCGATATAGGAGACGGTATGAGATGTGCATAAAAACATGGCGATATAGGGGGAGGTATGAGAGTTGCGCGAAAACTTGGCGTTACAGGGGAATGCATCAGAGGTGCCAGAAAAGGCAGCTATGTAGTGGAATACATGAGAGGTGCGCAGAAACAGGACAATATGGTGGAAGCTATGGGATGTGCACGAAAACAGGGCGATATAGGGGAAGCTATGAGAGGTGCGCGAAAACACAGCGATATAGGGGACGCAATGGAATCTGCGCGAAAACATAGTGATATAGGGGAAGGTATGAGAGGTGTGTGAGAACATGGCGATATAGGGAAAATTATGAGAGGTGTGCGAAAACATGGCGATACGGTAAAATGTATCAGATGTGGAAGAAAACACAGCGATATAGGGGAAGTATTGAGAGGAGCGAAAACATAGCGATCTACTTGAAGACATGAGAGCTGCGCGAAAACACGGCGATACGGGAGAATGTATCAGATGTGCGAGAAAACACAGCGATATAGGGGAAGTATTGAGAGGAGCGAAAACATAGCGATCTAGGTGAAGACATGAGAGGTGCGCGAAAATACAGCGATATAGGGGAAGCTATGAGAGGTGAGCAAAACCACGGCGATACAGGGGAAGCTATGAGAGGTGAGCAATAACACAGCGATAAAGGTGAATCTATGGGATGTGCGCGAAAAGACAGCGATATCGGGGAAGCTATGAGAGGTGCGCATGGCACAGCGATATAGGGGATGCTATGGGAGGTGAATGAATACACAGCGATATAGGGGACGTGATGAGATGTGCATGAAAACGCATGATATCAGGGAAGGTATCAGAGGTGCACAAAAACACAGTGATATAGGAGAAGTTATGAAAGGTGCATGAAAACACAGAGATATATTTGGGAAGGAATGGGAGGTGCACGAATACACAGCGATATAGGGAACGTTATGAGATGTGCATGAAAACACAGCCATATAGGGGAAGTTATGAGAGGTGCACGAAAACGCAGCGATATAAGGGAAGGTATAGGAGGTACGCAAAAACAGGGAGATATAGGGGAAGGTATGAGAGGTGCATGAAGGCACAGCGATATAGGGGATGCTATGGGAGTGCGCGAAAACACAGCGTTATAGGAGACGGTATGAGATGTGCATAAAAACATGGCGATATAGGGGGAGGTATGAGAGGTGCACGTAAACATGGCGATATAGGGGAAAGTATGAGAGGTGCACGACAATTTGGCATTACAGGGGAAACCATCAGATGTGCCAGAAAACACAGCGATGTAGTGGAAGGCTTGAGAGGTGCACGAAAACAGGGCAATATAGTGGAAGGTATGGGATGTGCGCGAAAACAGGGCGATATAGGGGAAGGTATGAGAGGTGCGCGAGAACATGACGATATAGGGGAAATAATGAGAGGTGTGCGAAAACACAGCGATACGGGAGAATGTATCAATTGTGCGAGAAAACACAGCGATATAGGGGAAGTATTGAGAGGAGCGAAAACATAGCGATCTAGGTGAAGACATGAGAGGTGAGAAAAAACACGGCGATACAGGGGAAGCTATGAGAGGTGAGCAATAAAACAGCGATAAAGCTGAATCTATGGGATGTGCGCAAAAAGACAGCGATATAAGGGAAACTATGAGAGGTGCGCAAGGCACAGCGATATAGGGGATGCTATGGGAGGTGCGCGAATACACAGCGATATAGGGGACGTGATGAGATGTGCATGAAAACTCAGCGATATTAGGGAAGGTATGAGAGGTGCACAAAACTCAGTGATATAGGAGAAGTTATGAGAGGTGTGTGAAAACACAGCCATATAGGGGAAGGTATGAAAGGTGCACGAAAACACAGCGATATAGGGGAAGGAATCGGAGGTGCGCGAAAACTGTGCGATATAAGGGGAGGTATGAGAGGTACGCGAAGGCACAGCGAGATAAGGGATGCTATGGGAGGTGCGTGAATACACAGCGATATAGGGGACGTGATGAGATGTGCACGAAAACTCAGCGATATTAGGGAAGGTATGAGAGGTGCACAAAAACTCAGTGATATAAGAGAAGTTATGAGAGGTGTGTGAAAACACAGCCATATAGGGGAAGGTATGAAAGGTGCACGAAAACACAGTGATATAGGGGAAGGTATGGGAGGTGCTCGAAAACAGGGCGATATAGGGGCAGGTATGAGAGGTACGCGAAGGCACAGCGATATAGGGGATGCTATGGGAGGTGCGCGAATACACAGCGATTTAGGGGACGTGATGAGATGTGCATGAAAACTCAGCGATATTAGGGAAGGTATGAGAGGTGCACAAAAACTCAGTGATATAAGAGAAGTTATGAGAGGTGTGTGAAAACACAGCCATATAGGGGAAGGTATGAAAGGTGCATGAAAACACAGCGATATAGGGGAAGGTATGGGAGGTGCTCGAAAACAGGGCGATATAGGGGGAGGTATGAGAGGTACGCGAAGGCACAGCGATATAGGGGATGCTATGGGAGGTGCGTGAATACACAGCGATATAGGGGACGTTATGAGAGCTGCGTGAAAATACAGCGATATAGGGGGAGGTATGAGAGGTACACGAAAACACAGCGATACAGGGGAAGGTATGGGAGGTGCTCAAAAACAGGGCGATATAGGGAAAGGTATGAGAGGTGTGCGAAGGCACAGCAATATAGGGGATGGTATTGGAGGTGCACGAAAACACAGTGATATAGGTGAAGACATGAGAGGTGCGCGAAAACACGGCGATATAGGGGAAGCTATGAGAGGTAAGCAATAACACAGTGATAAAGGTGAAGTTATGGGATGTGTGCGAAAACAGGGCGCAAAAGGGGAAGGTATGAGAGGTGCGCAAAAACACAGCGATGTAGGCGAAGCTATGGAAGGTGCGCGGGAAACAGGGCAATATAGGGGAATGTATGAGCGGTGCGCAAAGGCACAGCGATATAGAGGATGCTATGGGAGGTGCGTGAATACACAGGGATATAGAATACGTTATGAGATGTGCATGAAAACACGGCGATATTGGTGAAGCCACGAGAGGTGTGCGAAAATACAGCGATACAGGGGACGGTATGGGAGGTGTGCGAAAACAGGGCGACATAGGGGAAGGTATGAGAGGTGCGCTAAGGCACAGCGATATAGGGGACGGTATGAGATGTACATGAATACACGACGATATTGGGGAAGCCATGAGAGGTGCGTGAAAACACAGCGATATAGGGGAAGGTATGAGAGGTGCACGAAAACACAACGATATCGGGGAAGGTATGGGAGGTGCGCGAAAACAGGGCGATATACGGGAATGCATGAGAGGTGCGCGAAGGCACAGTGATATAGGGGATGGTATGGGAATTGCGCAAATACACAGCGATATAGGGGACATTATGAGATGTGCATGAAAACACATCAATATAGGGGAAGGTATGAGATGTGCGCAAAAATACATCGATATAGTGGAAGGTATTGGAGGTGTGCGAAAACAGCGATGTAGGCGAAGCTATGGGAGGTGCGCAAAAGCACAGCGATATAGGGGAAGGTGTGAGATGTGCATGAATACACGGCGATAGTCGGGAAGCCATGAGAGGTGTGCGAAAACACAGCGATATAGGGGAAGGTATGAGAGCTGCGTGAAAACACAGTGATATAGGGGAAGGTATAAGAGGAGCGCGAAAGCAGGGCGATATAGGGGAAGTTATGAGAGGTGCGTGAAAACCCAGCCACATTGGGGACGTTATGAGATGTGCATGAAAACACGGTGATATTGGGGAAGGTATGAGAGGTGTGCAAAAAACACAGCGATATACGGGAATGCATGAGAGGTGCACGAAAACAGCGATATAGGTGAAGGAATGGGAGGTGCGTGAAAACAGGGCGATATTTGGGAAGGTATTAGAGGTGCGCGAAAGCACAGCGATATAAGGGAAACTATGGGAGGTGCACGAATACAAAGCGATATAGAGGACGTTATGAGATGTGCATAACAAGACGGCTATAAAGGGTAAGTTATGAGAGGTGCGCAAAAACACGGCGATATAGGGGAAGCTATGAGAGGTGAGCAATAACACAGCGATAAAGGTGAATCTATGGGATGTGCGCGAAAAGGCTGCGATATAGAGGAAGGTATGAGAGGTGCGCAAGGCACAGCGATATGGGGGCAGTATGAGAGGTGCACGAAAACACAGCGATATAGGGGATGTGATGAGATATGCATGAAAACGCAGTAATATTAGGGAAGGTATGAGAGGTGCACAAAAACACAGCGATATAGGAGACGTTATGAGAGGTGTGTGAAAACACAGCGAAATGGGGGAGGTATGAGAGGTGCGCAAGGCACAGCGATATAGGGGATGTTATGGCAGTTGCGCGAATACACAGCGATATATGGGACGTTAAGAGATGTGCATGAAAACGCAGCGATATTGGGGATGCCATGAGAGGTGCGCAAAAATACGGCGATATAGGAGAAATTATGAGAGGTGCGTGAAAACACAGCGAGATAAGGGAAGGTATGAGAGGTGCACGAAAACAGCGATATTGGGGAAGGTATGGGAGGTGCGCGAAAACAGGGCGATAGAGGGGAAGTTATGAGAGGTGCGCGAAGGCACAGCGATATAGGGGATGCTATCAGAGGTGCGCGAAAACACCGTGATATAGGGGAAGACATGAGAGGTGCGCAAAAACAGGGCAATATAGTGGAACCTATGGGATGTGCGCGAAACCACGGCGATACAGGGGAATGTATCAGAGGTGCGAGAAAACACAGCGATATAGGGGACGCTATGGGACATGCGCAAAAAAACAGTGATATACGGGAAGGTATGAGAGGTGTGCGAGAACATGGCGATATAGGGGAAATTGTAAGAGGTGCGCGAAAACATGGCAATACAGGAGAATGTATCAGAGGTGCGAGAAAGCACAGCGATATAGGGGAAGTAATGATAGGAGCGAAAACATAGCGATATAGGTGAAGACATGCGAGGTGCGCGAAATCACGGCGATATAGGGTAAGCTATGAGAGGTGAGCAATAACACAGTGATCAAGGTGAAGCTATGGGATGTGTGCGAAAACAGCGATGTAGGCGAAGCTATGGGAGGTGCGTGAAAACACAGCGATATAGGGGACGGTGTGAGATGTGCATGAATACACGGCGATATTGGGGAAGCCATGAGAGGTGCCTGAAAACACAGCAATATAGGGGAAGGTATGAGAGGTGTGCAAAAACACAGCGATATAGGAGAAGTTAAGAGAGGTGCGTGAAAACACAGCGATATAGGGGAAGGTATGAGAGGTGCACGAAGGCACAGCGATATAGGGGATGCTATGGGAGGTGCGCGAAAACACAGCGATATAGGAGACGGTATGAGATGTGCATAAAAACATGGCGATATAGGGGGAGGTATGAGAGTTGCGCGAAAACTTGGCGTTACAGGGGAATGCATCAGAGGTGCCAGAAAACACAGCTATGTAGTGGAATACATGAGAGGTGCGCAAAAACAGGACAATATAGTGGAAGCTATGGGATGTGCACGAAAACAGGGCGATATAGGGGAAGCTATGAGAGGTGCGCGAAAACACAGCGATATAGGGGACGCAATGGGATGTGCGCGAAAACACAGTGTTATATGGGAAGGTATGAGAGGTGTGCGAGAACACGGTGATAGAGGGAAAATTATGAGAGGTGTGCGAAAACACGGCGATACGGCAAAATGTATCAGATGTGCGCGGAAACACAGCAATATAGGGGAAGTATTGAGAGGAGTGAAAACATAGCGATCTAGGTGAAGACATGAGAGGTGCGTGAAAACATGGCGATATAGAGGAAGCTATGAGAGGTGAGCAAAAACACGGCGATACAGGGAAACCTATGAGAGGTGAGCAATAACACAGGGATAAAGTTGTATCTATGGGATGTGCGCGAAAAGACAGCGATATAGGGGAAGCTATGAGAGGTGTGCAAGGCACAGCGATATAGGGGATGCTATGAGAGGTGCGTGAATGCACAGCGATATAGGGGACGTGATGAGATGTGCATAAAAACGCAGCGATATTAGGGAAGGTATGACAGGTGCACGAAAACACAGAGATACATACGGGAAGGAATGGGAGGTGCACGAATACACAGCGATATAGGGGATGTTATGAGATGTGCATGATAACACAGCCATATGGGGGAAGTATTGAGAGGAGCGAAAACATAGCGATATAGGTGAAGACATGAGAGGTGAGCAAAAACACGGCGATACAGGGGAAGCTATGAGAGGTGAGCAATAACACAGCGATAAAGCTGAATCTATGGGATGTGCGTGAAAAGACAGCGATATAGGGGATGCTATGAGAGGTGCACGAATACACAGCGATATTGGGGACGTGATGAGAGGTGTGTGAAAACACAGCGATATAGGGGAAGGTATGAAAGGTGCATGAAAACACAGCGATATAGGGGAAGGTATTCAAGGTGCGCTAAAACAGGGCAATATAGGGGCAGGTATGAGAGTTACGCGAAGGCACAGCGATATAGGGGATGCTATGGGAGGTGCGCGAATACACAGCGATAGAGGGGACGTTATGAGATGTGCATAAAATCACGGCAATATAGGTGAAGTTATGAGAGGTGCGCAAAAATACAGCAATATAGGAGAAGTTATGAGAGGTGCGTGAAAACACAGCGATATAAGGGGAGGTATGAGAGGTACACGAAAACAGAGCGATATAGGGGAAGGTATGGGAGGTGCTCGAAGGCACAGCAATATAGGGGATGGTATGGGAGGTGCACGAAAACACAGTGATATAGGGGAAGACATGAGAGGTGCGTGAATACACAGCGATATAGGGGACGCTATTGGACGTGCGTGAAAACACAGTGATATAGGTGAAGACATGAGAGGTGCGCGAAAACACGGCGATATGGGGGAAGCTATGAGAGGTAAGCAATAACACAGTGATAAAGATGAAGTTATGGGATGTGTGCAACAACAGGGCGCTACAGCGGAAGGTATGAGAGGTGCACGTAAACACGGCGATATAGGGGAAAGTATGAGAGGTGCACGACAATTTGGCGTTACAGGGGAAACCATCAGAGGTGCCAGAAAACACAGCGATGTAGTGGAAGGCTTGAGAGGTGCACGAAAACCGGGCAATATAGTGGAAGGTATGGGATGTGCGCGAAAACAGGGCGATATAGGGGAAGGTATGAGAGGTGCGCGAGAACATGGCGATATAGGGGAAATAATGAGAGGTGTGCGAAAACACAGCGATACGGGAGAATGTATCAATTGTGTGAGAAAACACAGCGATATAGGGGAAGTATTGAGAGGAGCGAAAACATAGCGATCTAGGTGAAGACATGAGAGGTGAGAAAAGACACGGCGATACAGGGGAAGCTATGAGAGGTGAGCAATAAAACAGCGATAAAGCTGAATCTATGGGATGTGCGCAAAAAGACAGCGATATAAGGGAAACTATGAGAGGTGCGCAAGGCACAGCGATATAGGGGATGCTATGGGAGGTGCGCGAATACACAGCGATATAGGGGACGTGATGAGATGTGCATGAAAACTCAGCGATATTAGGGAAGGTATGAGAGGTGCACAAAAACTCAGTGATATAGGAGAAGTTATGAGAGGTGTGTGAAAACACAGCCATATAGGGGAAGGTATGAAAGGTGCACAAAAACACAGCGATATAGGGGAAGGAATCGGAGGTGCGCGAAAACTGTGCGATATAAGGGGAGGTATGAGAGGTACGCGAAGGCACAGCGAGATAAGGGATGCTATGGGAGGTGCGCGAATACACAGCGATATCGGGGACGTGATGAGATGTGCATGAAAACTCAGCGATATTAGGGAAGGTATGAGAGGTGCACAAAAACTCAGTGATATAAGAGAAGTTATGAGAGGTGTGTGAAAACACAGCCATATAGGGGAAGGTATGAAAGGTGCACGAAAACACAGTGATATAGGGGAAGGTATGGGAGGTGCTGGAAAACAGGGTGATATAGGGGGAGGTATGAGAGGTACGCGAAGGCACAGCGATATAGGGGATGCTATGGGAGGTGCGTGAATACACAGCGATATAGGGGACGTTATGAGAGCTGCGTGAAAATACAGCGATATAGGGGGAGGTATGAGAGGTACACGAAAACACAGCGATACAGGGGAAGGTATGGGAGGTGCTCAAAAACAGGGCGATATAGGGAAAGGTATGAGAGGTGTGCGAAGGCACAGCAATATAGGGGATGGTATTGGAGGTGCACGAAAACACAGTGATATAGGTGAAGACATGAGAGGTGCGCGAAAACACGGCGATATAGGGGAAGCTATGAGAGGTAAGCAATAACACAGTGATAAAGGTGAAGTTATGGGATGTGTGCGAAAACAGGGCGCAAAAGGGGAATGTATGAGCGGTGCGCAAAGGCACAGCGATATAGAGGATGCTATGGGAGGTGCGTGAATACACAGGGATATAGAATACGTTATGAGATGTGCATGAAAACACGGCGATATTGGTGAAGCCACGAGAGGTGTGCGAAAATACAGCGATACAGGGGACGGTATGGGAGGTGTGCGAAAACAGGGCGACATAGGGGAAGGTATGAGAGGTGCGCTAAGGCACAGCGATATATGGGATGCTATGGGAGGTGCGCGAAAAGACAGCGATATAGGAGATGATATGAGATGTGCATAAAAACATGGCGATATAGGGGGAGGTATGAGAGGTGCGCTTAAACACGGCGATATAGGGGAAAGTATGAGAGGTGCGCGAAAACTTGGCATTAGTGGGGAATGCATCAAAGGTGCCAGAAAACACAGCGATGTAGTGGAATACATGAGAGGTGCGCAAAAACAGGGCAATATAGTGGAAGCTATGGGATGTGCACGAAAACAGGGCGATATAGGGGAAGCTATGAGAGGTGCGCGAAAACACAGCGATATAGGGGACAAAATGGAATCTGCGCGAAAACATAGTGATATAGGGGAAGGTATGAGAGGTGTGCGAGAACATGGCAATATAGGGAAAATTATGAGAGGTGTGCGAAAACACGGCGATACGGCAAAATGTATCAGATGTGGAAGAAAACACAGCGATATAGGGGAAGTATTGAGAGGAGCGAAAACATAGCGATCTACTTGAAGACATGAGAGCTGCACGAAAACACGGCGATATAGAGGAAGCTATGAGAGGTGAGCAAAAACACGGTGATACAGGGGAACCTATGAGAGGTGAGCAATAACACAGGGATAAAGGTGAATCTATGGGATGTGCGCGAAAAGACAGCGATATAGGGGAATCTATGAGAGGTGCGCAAGGCACAGCGATATAGGGGATGCTATGAGAGGTGCGTGAATACACAGCGTTATAGGAGACGTGATGAGATGTGCATGAAAACACAACCATATGGGGGAAGTATTGAGAGGAGCGAAAACATAGAGATCTAGGTGAAGACATGAGAGGTGAGCAAAAACACGGCGATATAGGGGAAGCTATGAGAGGTGAGCAAAAACACGGTGATACGGGAGAATGTATCAGATGTGCGAGAAAACACAGCAATATAGGGGAAGTACTGAGAGGAGCGAAAAAATAGAGATCTAGGTGAAGACATGAGAGGTGCGCGAAAACACGGCGATATAGGGGAAGCTATGAGAGGTGAGCAAAAACACGGCGATACAGGGGAAGCTATGAGAGGTGAGCAATAACACATGGATAAAGGTGAATCTATAGGATGTGCGCGAAAAGACAGCGATATAGGGGAAGCTATGAGAGGTGCGCACGGCACAGCGATATAGGGGATGCTATGGGAGGTGAATGAATACACAGCAATATAGGGGATGTGATGAGATGTGTATGAAAACTCAGCGATATTAGGGAAGGTATGAGAGGTACACAAAAACAGAGCGATATAGGAGAAGTTATGAGAGGTGTGTGAAAACACAGTGATATAGGGGAAGGTATGAAAGGTACACGAAAACACAGCGATATAGGAGATGGTATGAGATGTGCATAAAAACATGGCGATATAGGGGGAGGTATGAGAGGTGCGCGTAAACACGGCGATATAGGGGAAAGTATGTGAGGTGCGCGAAAACTTGGCATTAGAGGGGAATGCATCAAAGGTGCCAGAAAACACAGAGATGTAGTGGAAGACATGAGAGGTGCGCGAAAACAGGGCAATATAGTGGAAGGTATGGGATGTGCGCAAAAACAGGGTGTTATAGGGGAAGATATGAGAGGTGCGCGAAAACACAGCAATATAGGGGACGCTATGGGACGTGCGCGAAAACACAGTGATATAGGGGAAGGTATGAGAGGCGTGCAAGAACACGGCAATAGAGGGGAAATTATGAGAGGTGTGCAAAAACACGACGATACGGGAGAATGTATCAATTGTGCGAGAAAACACAGCGATATAGGGGAAGTATTGAGAGGAGTGAAAACATAGCGATCTAGGTGAAGACATGAGAAGTGAGCAAAAACACGGCAATACAGGGGAAGCTATGAGAGGTGAGCAATAACACAGCGATAGAGGTGAATCTATGGGATGTGCGCGAAAAGACAGCGATATAGGGGAAGGTATGAGAGGTGTGCGAAAACACGGCGATACGGGAGAATGTATCAGATGTGCGAGAAAACACAGCGATATAGGGGAAATATTGAGAGGAGCGAAAACATAGCGATCTAGGTGAAGACATGAGAGGTGCGCGAAAATACGGCGATATAGGGGAAGCTATGAGAGGTGAGCAAAAACACGGCGATACAGGGGAAGCTATGAGAGGTGAGCAATAACACAGCGATAAAGGTGAATCTATAGGATGTGCGCGAAAAGACAGCGATATAGGGGAAGCTATGAGAGGTGCGCATGGCACAGCGATATAGGGGATGCTATGGGAGGTGAATGAATACACAGCGATATAGGGGACGTGATGAGATGTGCATGAAAACGCATGATATCAGGGAAGGTATCAGAGGTGCACAAAAACACAGTGATATAGGAGAAGTTATGAAAGGTGCATGAAAACACAGAGATATATTTGGGAAAGAGTGGGAGGTGCACGAATACACAGCGATATAGGGAACGTTATGAGATGTGCATGAAAACACAGCCATATAGGGGAAGGTATGAGAGGTGCACGAAAACGCAGCGATATAAGGGAAGGTATAGGAGGTACGCAAAAACAGGGCGATACAGGGGAAGGTATGAGAGGTGCACGAAGGCACAGCAATATAGGGGATGCTATGGGAGTGCGCGAAAACACAGCGATATAGGAGACGGTATGAGATGTGCATAAAAACATGGCGATATAGGGGGAGGTATGAGAGGTGCATGTAAACACGGCGATATAGGGGAATGTATGAGAGGTGCGCGACAATTTGGCGTTACAGGGGAAACCATCAGAGGTGCCAGAAAACACAGCGATGTAGTGGAAGACTTGAGAGGTGCACGAAAACCGGGCAATATAGTGGAAGGTATGGGATGTGCGCGAAAACAGGGCGATATAGGGGAAGGTATGAGAGGTGTGCGAGAACATGGCGATGTAGGGGAAATAATGAGAGGTGTGCGAAAACACAGCGATACGGGAGAATGTATCCATTGTGCGAGAAAACACAGCGATATAAGGGAAGTATTGAGAGGAGCGAAAACATAGCGATCTAGGTGAAGACATGAGAGGTGAGCAAAAACGCGGCGATACAGGGGAAGCTATGAGAGGTGAGCAATAAAACAGCGATAAAGCTGAATCTATGGGATGTGCGCAAAAAGACAGCGATATAAGGGAAACTATGAGAGGTGCGCAAGGCACAGCGATATAGGGGATGCTATGGGAGGTGCGCGAATACACAGCGATATAGGGGACGTGATGAGATGTGCATGAAAGCTCAGCGATATTAGGGAAGGTATGAGAGGTGCACAAAAACTCAGTGATATAGGAGAAGTTATGAGAGGTGTGTGAAAACACAGCCATATAGGGGAAGGTATGAAAGGTGCACGAAAACACAGCGATATAGGGGAAGGAATCGGAGGTGCGTGAAAACTGTGCGATATAAGGGGAGGTATGAGAGGTACACGAAAACACAGCGATATAGGGGATGCTATGAGAGGTGCGCGAATACACAGCGATATTGGGGACGTGATGAGATGTGTATGAAAACTCAGCGATATTAGGGAAGGTATGAGGGGTACACAAAAACTCAGTGATATAGGAAAAGTTATGAGAGGTGTGTGAAAACACAGCGATATAGGGGGAGGTATGAGAGGTACACGAAAACACAGCGATACAGGGGAAGGTATGGGAGGTGCTCGAAAACAGGGCGATATAGGGGCAGGTATGAGAGGTACGCGAAGGCACAGCGATATAGGGGATGCTATGGGAGGTGCGCGAATACACAGCGATATAGGGGACATTATGAGAGGTGCGTGAAAATACAGCGATATAGGGGAAGGTATGGGAGGTGCTCGAAAACAGGGCGATATAGGGAAAGGTATGAGAGGTGTGCGAAGGCACAACAATATAGGGGATGCTATGGGAGGTGTACGAAAACACAGTGATATAGGGAAGACATGAGGGGTCCGCGAAAGCAGGGCAATATAGTGGAAGCTATGAGAGGTGAGCAAAAACACGGCGATATGGGGAAGCTATGAGAGGTGAGCAATAATACAGCGATGAAGGTGAATCTATGGGATGTGCGCAAAAAGACAGCGATATAGGGGACGGTATGAGAGGTGCGCGAAGGCACAGCGGTATAGGGGATGCTATGGGAGGTGCACAAAAACACAGTAATATATGGGATGCTGTGGGAGGTGCGCGAATACACAGTGATATAAGGGAAGACATGAGAGGTGCGTGAAAGCAGTGCAATCTAGTGGAAGTTATGAGAAGTGCGTGAAAACACTGCCATATAGGGGGAGGTATGAGAGGTGAGCAATAACAGCGATAAAGGTGAGCTATGGGATGTGCGCGAAAAAACAGCGATATAGGGAAATGTATGAGAGGTGTGCGAAAACAGCAATGTAGGCGAAGCTATGGGAGGTGCGCAAAAACACAGCGATATAGGGGACGGTATGAGATGCGTATGATTACACGGCGATATTGGGGAAGGCCTGAGGGGTGCACGAAAACACAGCGATATAGGGGAAGGTATGAGTGGTGCATGAAAACACTGTGATATCGGGGAAGCTATGGGAGGTGCGAGAAAAAAGAGCGATATAGGGGAAGGTATGAGAAGTGCGCAAAGGCACAGTGATATAGTGTATGCTATGGGAGGTGCGCAAATACACAGCGATATAGGGGACGTTGTGAGATGTGCATGAAAACACGGCAATATAGGGGAAGGTATGAGATGTGCGCAAAAGTACAGCGATATAGGAGAAGTTATGAGAGGTGCGTGAAAACACAGCGACATAGGGGAAGGTATGAGAGGTGCACGAGAACACAGCGATATAGGGGAAGGTATGGAAGATGCGCGAAAACAGGGCGATATAGGGGACGTTATGAGATGTGCATGAAAACGGCAATATAGGGGAAAGTATGAGAGGTGCACGAGAACACAGCGATATAGGAGAAATTATGAGAGGTGCATGAAAACATAGCGATATAGGGAAGGTATGAGAGGTGCACGAAAGCACAGTGATATAGGGGAAGGTATGGGAGCTGCGCGAAAACAGGGTGATATAGGGGACGGTATGAGAGGTGCCCGAAAACACAACGATATAGGCGACGCTATGGGACGTGTGCAAAAACACGGCGATATAGGGAAAGGTATGCGAGGTGTGCGAGACAACGGTGATATAGGGGAAATCAGGAGAGGTGCGCGAAAACACAGCGATATAGGGGAAGTAATGAGAGGAACGAAAACATAGCGATCTAGTTGAAGACATGAGAGGTGCGCGAAAAGACGTCGATATAGGAGAAGCTATGAGAGGTGAGCAAAAGCACGGCGATATAGGGGAAGCTATGAGAGGTGAGCAATAACACAGCGATAATGGTGAATCTATGGGATGTGCGCGAAAAGACAACGATATAGGGGAAGGTATGAGAGGTGCGCAAGGCATAGCGATATAGGGGATGCTATGGGAAGTGCGTGAATACACAGTGATATACGGGACGTTATGAGATGTACATGAAAACGCAGTGATATTAGGGAAGATATGAGAGGTGCACAAAAACACAGCAATACAGGAGAAGTTATGAGAGGTGTGTGAAAACACAGCAATATAGGGGAAGGTATGAGTGCTGCACGAAAACACAGCGATATAGGGGAAGGAATGGGAGGGGCGCGAATACAGGGCGATATAGAGGAAGGTATGAGAGGTGCGCGAAGGCACAGCGATACAGGGGATGCTATGGGAGGTGCACGAATACACAGCGATATAGGGGACATTGTGAGATGTGCATGAAAACGCAGCGATATTAGGGAAGGTATGAGAGGTACACAAAAACACAGCAATATAGGAGAAGTTATGAGAGGTGCGTGAAAACACAGCGATATAGAGGGAGATATGAGAGGTGCACGAAAACATGGCGAAATAGGGGAAGCTATGAGAGGTGAGCAATAAGACAGCGATAATGGTGCAGCTATGAGATGTGCGCGAAAACAGGGCAATATAGCGGACGGGATGAGAGGTGCACGAAGGCACAGCGGTATGGGGATGCTATGGGAGGTGCGTGAATACACAGCGATCTAGGGGACGTTATGAGATGTGCATGAAAACGCAGTGATATTAGGGAAGGTATGAGAGGTGCACAAAAACACAGCGATATTTGAGAAGTTATGAGAGGTGCGCGAAGGCAAAGCGATATAAGAGAAGGTATGAGAGGTGCACGAAAACAGCGATATAGGTGAAGGAATGGGAGGTGCGTGAATAGACAGCGATATAGAGGACGTTATGAGATGTGCATAACAACATGGCGATATAGGGTAAGTTATGAGAGGTGGGCAAAAACACGACGATATAGGGGAAGCTATGAGAGGTGAGCAAAAGCACGGCGATATAGGGGAAGTTATGAGAGGTGAGCAATAACACAGCGATAATGGTGAATCTATGGGATGTGCGCGAAAAGACAACGATATAGGGGAAGGTATGAGAGGTGCGCAAGGCATAGCGATATAGGGGATGCTATGGGAAGTGCGTGAATACACAGTGATATACGGGACGTTATGAGATGTACATGAAAACGCAGTGATATTAGGGAAGATATGAGAGGTGCACAAAAACACAGCAATACAGGAGAAGTTATGAGAGGTGTGTGAAAACACAGCAATATAGGGGAAGGTATGAGTGCTGCACGAAAACACAGCGATATAGGGGAAGGAATGGGAGGGGCGCGAATACAGGGCGATATAGAGGAAGGTATGAGAGGTGCGCGAAGGCACAGCGATACAGGGGATGCTATGGGAGGTGCACGAATACACAGCGATATAGGGGACATTGTGAGATGTGCATGAAAACGCAGCGATATTAGGGAAGGTATGAGAGGTACACAAAAACACAGCAATATAGGAGAAGTTATGAGAGGTGCGTGAAAACACAGCGATATAGAGGGAGATATGAGAGGTGCACGAAAACATGGCGAAATAGGGGAAGCTATGAGAGGTGAGCAATAAGACAGCGATAATGGTGCAGCTATGAGATGTGCGCGAAAACAGGGCAATATAGCGGACGGGATGAGAGGTGCACGAAGGCACAGCAGTATGGGGATGCTATGGGAGGTGCGTGAATACACAGCGATCTAGGGGACGTTATGAGATGTGCATGAAAACGCAGTGATATTAGGGAAGGTATGAGAGGTGCACAAAAACACAGCGATATTTGAGAAGTTATGAGAGGTGCGCGAAGGCAAAGCGATATAAGAGAAGGTATGAGAGGTGCACGAAAACAGCGATATAGGTGAAGGAATGGGAGGTGCGTGAATACACAGCGATATAGAGGACGTTATGAGATGTGCATAACAACATGGCGATATAGGGTAAGTTATGAGAGGTGGGCAAAAACACGACGATATAGGGGAAGCTATGAGAGGTGAGCAATAACACAGCGATAAAGGTGAATCTGTGGGATGTGCACGAAAAAACAGCTATATAGGGGTAGGTATGAGAGGTGCGCACGGCACAGCGATATAGGGGGAGGTACGAGAGGTGCACGAAAACACAGCAATATAGGGGAAGGTATGGAAGGTACTCGAAAACAGGGCGATATAGGGGAAGATATGAGAGGTATGCGAAGGCACAGCAATATAGGGGATGCTATGGGAGCTGCGCGAAAACACAGTGATATAGGGGAAGACATGAGAGGTGCGTGAATACAGGGCAATATAGTGGAAGCTATGAGAGGTGAGCAAAAACCCGGCGATATAGGGGAATCTATGAGAGGTGAGGAATAACAAAGCGATAAAGGTGAATCTATGGGATGTGCGTGAAAAGACAGCGATATAGGGGAAAGTATGAGAGGTGCGCAAGGCACAGCGATATAGGGGATGCTATTGCAGGTGCGCGAAAACACAGCGATATAGGGGACGGTATGAAATGTGCATGAATACACGGCAACAGTCGGGAGACAATGACAGGTGTGCGAAAACACAGTGATATAGGGGAAGGTATGAGAGGTGCACGAAAACACAGCAATAAAGGGGGAGGTATGGGAGGTGCGCGAAAACAGGGAGATAAAGGTCAAGGTATGGGAAGTGCGCGAAAAAAGGGCAATATAGTGGAAGGTATGAGAGGTGCCCGAAAACAGAGCGATATAGGCGACGCTATGGGACGTGCGCGAAAACACGGCGACATAGGGGAAATTATGAGAGGTGCGTGAAAACACGGCGATACTGGGGAATGTATCAGAGGTACGAGAAAACACAGCGATATAAGGGAAGCAATGAGAGGAGTGAAAACATAGCAATATGGGTGAAGACATTAGAGGTGCGCGAAAACACGGCGAAAGAGGGGAAGCTGTGAGAGGTGATCAATAACACAGAGATAAAGGTGAAGCTATGGGATATGCGCGAAAAGACAGCGATATAGGGGTATGTATGAGAGGTGCGCGAAAACACAGCGATATAGGGGACGGTATGAGATGTGCATGAATACACGGCGATAGTCGGGAAACAATGACAGGTGTGTGAAAACACAGCAATATAGGGGAAGTTATGAGAGGTGCGTGAAAACGCAGTGATATAGGGGATGGTATGAGAGGTGCGCGAAAACTGAGCGATATAGGGGAAGTTATGCGAGGTGCATGAAAACACAACGATATAGGGGACGTTATGAGATGTGCATGAAAACACAGAGACATAGGGGAAGGTATGAGAGGTGCGCAAAGGCACAGCGATATAGGGGATGATATGGGAGGTGCGCGAATACAGGGCAATATAGGGGAAGGTATGTGAGGTGCACGAAGGCACAGCGATATAGGGGATGCTACGGGAGGTGCGTGAATACACAGCGATATAGGGGACGTTATGAGATGTGCATGAAAACGCAGCGATATTAGGGAAGATATAAGAGGTGCACAAAAACAAAGCGATATAAGAGAATGAATGGGAGGTGCGCGAAAACACAGCGATATAGGTGAAGTTATGAGAGGTATGCGAAGTCACAGCAATATAGGGGATGCTATGGGAGGTGCGCGACTACACAGTGATATAGGGGACGTTATGAAATGTGCATGAAAACACGGCGATATAGGGGAAGTTATGAGGGGTGCACAAAAATGCAGCAATATAGGAGAAGTTATGAGAGGTGCGTGAAAACACAGCGATATAGGGGAAGGTATGAGACGTGTGCGAAAACACGGTGATATGGGAGAATGTATCAGAGGTGCGAGAAAACACAGCGATATAGGGGAAGTAATGAGAGGAGCGAAAACATAGCGATCTAGGTGAAGACATGAGAGGTGCGCGAAAACACGGCAATATAGGCGAAGCTATGAAAGGTGAGCAAAAACACGACGATATAGAGGAAGCTGTGAGAAGTGTGCAATAACACAGGGATAAAGTTGAATCTATGGGAGGTGCGCGAAATGACAGTGATATAGGGGAAGGTATGAGTGGTGCGCAAAGGCACAGCGATATAGGGGATGTTATGGGAGGTGCGTGAATACAGGGCAATATAGGGGAAGGTATGTGAGGTGCACGAAGACACAGCAATATAGGGGATGCTACGGTTGGTGCGTGAATACACGGCGATATAGGGGACGTTATCAGACGTGCATTAAAACGCAGCGATATTAGGGATGATATAAGAGGTGAACAAAAACACAGCGATATAAGAGAAGTTATGAGAGGTGTGTGAAAACACAGCGATATAGGGGAAGGTATGAGAGGTGCACGAAAACACAGCGATATAGGGGAAGGAATGAGAGGTGCGCGAAAACACGGCGATATAGGGGAAATTATGAGAGGTGCGCAAAAACACGGCGATACAGGGGAATGTATCAGAGGTGCGAGAAAGCACAGCGATATAGGGGACGTTATGAGATGTGCATGAAAACACAGCGATATAGGAGAAGATATGAGAGGTACACGAAGGCACAGCGATATAGGGGATGCTATGGGATGTGCGCGAAAACACAGTGATATAGGAGACGGTATGAGATGTGCATGAAAACACGGTGATATAGGGGAAGCTATGAGAGGTGTGCGAAAACACAGTGATATAGGGGAAGACATGAGAGGTGCGTGAATACAGGGCAATATAGTGGAAGCTATGAGAGGTGAGCAAAAACCCGGCGATATAGGGGAATCTATGAGAGGTGAGGAGTAACAAAGCGATAAAGGTGAATCTATGGGATGTGTGCGAAAAGACAGCGATATAGGGGAAGGTATGAGAGGTGCGCAAGGCACAGCGATATAGGGGAAGGTATGAGACGTGTGCGAAAACACGGTGATATGGGAGAATGTATCAGAGGTGCGAGAAAACACAGCGATATAGGGGAAGTAATGAGAGGAGCGAAAACATAGCGATCTAGGTGAAGACATGAGAGGTGCGCGAAAACACGGCAATATAGGCGAAGCTATGAAAGGTGAGCAAAAACACGACGATATAGAGGAAGCTGTGAGAAGTGTGCAATAACACAGGGATAAAGTTGAATCTATGGGAGGTGCGCGAAATGACAGTGATATAGGGGAAGGTATGAGTGGTGCGCAAAGGCACAGCGATATAGGGGATGTTATGGGAGGTGCGTGAATACAGGGCAATATAGGGGAAGGTATGTGAGGTGCACGAAGACACAGCAATATAGGGGATGCTACGGTTGGTGCGTGAATACACGGCGATATAGGGGACGTTATCAGACGTGCATTAAAACGCAGCGATATTAGGGATGATATAAGAGGTGAACAAAAACACAGCGATATAAGAGAAGTTATGAGAGGTGTGTGAAAACACAGCGATATAGGGGAAGGTATGAGAGGTGCACGAAAACACAGCGATATAGGGGAAGGAATGAGAGGTGCGCGAAAACACGGCGATATAGGGGAAATTATGAGAGGTGCGCAAAAACACGGCGATACAGGGGAATGTATCAGAGGTGCGAGAAAGCACAGCGATATAGGGGACGTTATGAGATGTGCATGAAAACACAGCGATATAGGAGAAGATATGAGAGGTACACGAAGGCACAGCGATATAGGGGATGCTATGGGATGTGCGCGAAAACACAGTGATATAGGAGACGGTATGAGATGTGCATGAAAACACGGTGATATAGGGGAAGCTATGAGAGGTGTGCGAAAACACAGTGATATAGGGGAAGACATGAGAGGTGCGTGAATACAGGGCAATATAGTGGAAGCTATGAGAGGTGAGCAAAAACCCGGCGATATAGGGGAATCTATGAGAGGTGAGGAGTAACAAAGCGATAAAGGTGAATCTATGGGATGTGTGCGAAAAGACAGCGATATAGGGGAAGGTATGAGAGGTGCGAAAAAATACAGCGTTATAACAGAATTTATGAGAGGTGCGTGAAAACACAGCAATATAGGGCAAGATATGAGAGGTGCGCGAAAACAGGGCGATATAGGGGATGGTATGAGAGGTGCGCGAAAACAGGGCAATATAGTGGAAGCTATGGGATGTGCGCGAAAACAGGGCGATATAGGGGAATGTATGAGAGGTGCCCGAAAACACAGCGATATAGGGGACGCTATGGGACGTGCGCCAAAACACGGCAATATAGGGGAAATTATGAGAGGTGCGCGAAAACACGGAGATACAGGGGAATGTATCAGAGGTGCGAGAAAGCACAGCGATATAGGGGACGTTATGAGATGTGCATGAAAACACAGCGATATAGGTGAAGATATGAGAGGTGCACAAAAAAGCAGCGATATAGGGGAATGTATAGGAGGTGCGCAAAAACAGGGCGATATAGAGGAAGATATGAGAGGTACACGAAGGCACAGCGACATAAGGGATGCTATGGGATGTGCGCGAAAACACAGTGATATAGGGGACGGAATGAGATGTGTATGAAAACACGGCGATATAGAGGAAGCTATGAGAGGTGCGGGAAAACACGGCGATATGGGAGAATGTATCAGAGGTGCGAGAAAACACAGCGACATAGGGGAAGTAATGAGAGGAGCGAAAACATAGCGATCTAGGTGAAGACATGAGAGGTGAGTGAAAACACGGCGATATAGGGGAAGCTATGAGAGGTGAGCAAAAACACGGCAATATAGGGGAAGCTATGAGTGGTGTGCAATAACACAGCGATAAAGTTGAATCTATGGGATGTGCGCGAAAAGACAGCGATATAGGGGAAGGTATGAGAGGTGCGCAAGGCACAGCGATATACGGGATACTATGGGAGGTGCGTGAATACACAGCGATATAGGGGACGTTATGAGATGTACATGAAAACGCAGCGATATTAGGGAAGATATAAGAGGTGCACAAAAACACAGCGATATAGGAGAAGTTATGAGAGGTGTGTGAAAACACAGCGATATAGGGGAAGATATGAGAGGTGATAGAAAACACAGCGATATAGGGGAAGATATGAGAGGTACACGAAGGCACAGCGATATAGGGGATGCTATGGGATGTGCGTGAAAACACAGCGATATAGGAGACGGTATGAGATGTGCATGAAAACACAACGATATAGGGGAAGATATGAGAGGTACAAGAAGGCACAGCGATATAGGGGATGGTATAAGATGTGTGCGAAAACACAGCGATATAGGAAACGGTATGAGATGTGCAAGAATACACGGCGATAGTCGGGAAGCCATGAGAGGTGTGCAAAAACACAGCGATATAGGGGAAGGTATGAGATCTGCGCGAAAACTCAGTGATATTGGGGAAGGTATGAGAGGAGCGCGAAAACACAGCGATATACGGGAATGCATGAGAGGTGCGCAAAGGCCCAGTGATATAGAGGATGGTATGGGAGGTGCGCGAATACACAGCGATATAGGGGACGTTATGAGATGCGCGCAAAAATACATCGATATAGGGGAAGGTATGAGAGGTGCGCGAAAACACAGCGATATAGGGGAAGGTATGAGAGGAGTGCAAAAACAGGGCGATATAGGGGAAGTTATGAGAGGTGCGTGAAAACCCAGCGACATTGGGGACGTTATGAGATGTGCATGAAAACACGGTGATATTGGGGAAGTTTTGAGAAGTGTGCAAAAACACAGCGATATACGGGAATGCATGAGAGGAGTGCGAAAACAGGGCGATATAGGGGAAGCTATGAGAGGTGAGCAATAACACAGCGATAAACGGGACATTATGAGTTCTGCGCAAAAATACATCGATATAAGTGAAGATATGAGAGGTGCACGAAAACAGCGATGTAGGCGAAGCTATGGGAGGTGCGCGAAAACACAGCGATATAGGGGAAGCTATGAGATGTGCATGAATACACGGCGATAGTCGGGAAGCCATGAGAGGTGTGCGAAAACACAGCGATATAGGGGAAGGTATGAGAGCTGCGTGAAAACACAGTGATATAGGAGAAGGTATGAGAGGAGAGCGAAAACTGGGCGATATAGGGGAAATTATGAGAAGTGCGTGAAAGCCTAGCGATATAGGGGATGTTATGAGATGTGCATGAAAACACGGCGATATAGGGGAAGGTATGAGAGGTGCGCGAAGGCAAAGCGATATAAGAGAAGGTATGAGAGGTGCACGAAAACAGCGATATAGGTGAAGGAATGGGAGGTGCGTGAATACACAGCGATATAGAGGACGTTATGAGATGTGCATAACAACATGGCGATATAGGGTAAGTTATGAGAGGTGGGCAAAAACACGGCGATATAGGGGAAGCTATGAGAGGTGAGCAATAACACAGCGATAAAGGTGAATCTGTGGGATGTGCACGAAAAAACAGCTATATAGGGGTAGGTATGAGAGGTGCGCACGGCACAGCGATATAGGGGGAGGTACGAGAGGTGCACGAAAACACAGCAATATAGGGGAAGGTATGGAAGGTACTCGAAAACAGGGCGATATAGGGGAAGATATGAGAGGTATGCGAAGGCACAGCAATATAGGGGATGCTATGGGAGCTGCGCGAAAACACAGTGATATAGGGGAAGACATGAGAGGTGCGTGAATACAGGGCAATATAGTGGAAGCTATGAGAGGTGAGCAAAAACCCGGCGATATAGGGGAATCTATGAGAGGTGAGGAATAACAAAGCGATAAAGGTGAATCTATGGGATGTGCGTGAAAAGACAGCGATATAGGGGAAGGTATGAGAGGTGCGCAAGGCACAGCGATATAGGGGATGCTATTGGAGGTGCGCGAAAACACAGCGATATAGGGGACGGTATGAAATGTGCATGAATACACGGCAATAGTCGGGAGACAATGACAGGTGTGCGAAAACACAGTGATATAGGGGAAGGTATGAGAGGTGCACGAAAACACAGCAATAAAGGGGGAGGTATGGGAAGTGCGCGAAAACAGGGCAATATAGTGGAAGGTATGAGAAGTGCGCGAAGGCAAAGCAATATAAGAGAAGGTATGAGAGGTGCACGAAAACAGCGATATAGGTGAAGGAATGGGAGGTGCGTGAATACACAGCGATATAGAGAACGTTATGAGATGTGCATAACAACATGGCGATATAGGGTAAGTTATGAGAGGTGGGCAAAAACACGGCGATATAGGGGAAGCTATGAGAGGTGAGCAATAACACAGCGGTAAAGGTGAATCTGTGGGATGTGCACGAAAAAACAGCTATATAGGGGTAGGTATGAGAGGTGCGCACGGCACAGCGATATAGGGGGAGGTACGAGAGGTGCACGAAAACACAGCAATATAGGGGAAGGTATGGAAGGTACTCGAAAACAGGGCGATATAGGGGAAGATATGAGAGGTATGCGAAGGCACAGCAATATAGGGGATGCTATGGGAGCTGCGCGAAAACACAGTGATATAGGGGAAGACATGAGAGGTGCGTGAATACAGGGCAATATAGTGGAAGCTATGAGAGGTGAGCAAAAACCCGGCGATATAGGGGAATCTGTGAGAGGTGAGGAATAACAAAGCGATAAAGGTGAATCTATGGGATGTGCGTGAAAAGACAGCGATATAGGGGAAGGTATGAGAGGTGCGCAAGGCACAGCGATATAGGGGATGCTATTGGAGGTGCGCGAAAACACAGCGATATAGGGGACGGTATGAAATGTGCATGAAAACACGGCAATAGTCGGGAGACAATGACAGGTGTGCGAAAACACAGTGATATAGGGGAAGGTATGAGAGGTGCACGAAAACACAGCAATAAAGGGGGAGGTATGGGAGGTGCGCGAAAACAGGGAGATATAGGTCAAGGTATGGGAAGTGCGCGAAAACAGGGCAATATAGTGGAAGGTATGAGAGGTGCCCGAAAACAGAGCGATATAGGCGATGCTATGGGACGTGCGCGAAAACACGGCGATATAGGGGAAATTATGAGAGGTGCGTGAAAACACGGCGATACTGGGGAATGTATCAGAGGTACGAGAAAACACAGCGATATAAGGGAAGCAATGAGAGGAGTGAAAACATAGCAATATAGGTGAAGACATCAGAGGTGCGCGAAAACACGGCGAAAGAGGGGAAGCTGTGAGAGGTGATCAATAACACAGAGATAAAGGTGAAGCTATGGGATATGCGCGAAAAGACAGCGATATAGGGGTATGTATGAGAGGTGCGCGAAAACACAGCGATATAGGGGATGGTATGAGATGTGCATGAATACACGGCGATAGTCGGGAAACAATGACAGGTGTGTGAAAACACAGCAATATAGGGGAAGTTATGAGAGGTGCGTGAAAACACAGAGACATAGGGGAAGGTATGAGAGGTGCGCAAAGGCACAGCGATATAGGGGATGATATGGGAGGTGCGCGAATACAGGGCAATATAGGGGAAGGTATGTGAGGTGCACGAAGGCACAGCGATACAGGGGATGCTACGGGAGGTGCGTGAATACACAGCGATATAGGGGACGTTATGAGATGTGCATGAAAACACAGCGATATTAGGGAAGATATAAGAGGTGCACAAAAACAAAGCGATATAAGAGAATGAATGGGAGGTGCGCGAAAACACAGCGATATAGGTGAAGTTATGAGAGGTATGCGAAGTCACAGCAATATAGGGGATGCTATGGGAGGTGCGCGACTACACAGTGATATAGGGGACGTTATGAAATGTGCATGAAAACACGGCGATATAGGGGAAGTTATGAGGGGTGCACAAAAATGCAGCAATATAGGAGAAGTTATGGGAGGTGCGTGAAAACACAGCGATATAGGGGAAGGTATGAGACGTGTGCGAAAACACGGTGATATGGGAGAATGTATCAGAGGTGCGAGAAAACACAGCGATATAGGGGAAGTAATGAGAGGAGCGAAAACATAGCGATCTAGGTGAAGACATGAGAGGTGCGCGAAAACACGGCAATATAGGCGAAGCTATGAAAGGTGAGCAAAAACACGGCGATATAGGGGAAACTGTGAGAAGTGTGCAATAACACAGGGATAAAGTTGAATCTATGGGAGGTGCGCGAAATGACAGTGATATAGGGGAAGGTATGAGTGGTGCGCAAAGGCACAGCGATATAGGGGATGTTATGGGAGGTGCGTGAATACAGGGCAATATAGGGGAAGGTATGTGAGGTGCACGAAGACACAGCAATATAGGGGATGCTACGGTTGGTGCGTGAATACACGGCGATATAGGGGACGTTATCAGACGTGCATTAAAACGCAGCGATATTAGGGATGATATAAGAGGTGAACAAAAACACAGCGATATAAGAGAAGTTATGAGAGGTGTGTGAAAACACAGCGATATAGGGGAAGGTATGAGAGGTGCACGAAAACACAGCGATATAGGGGAAGGAATGAGAGGTGCGCGAAAACACGGCGATATAGGGGAAATTGTGAGAGGCGCACAAAAACACGGCGATACAGGGGAATGTATCAGAGGTGCGAGAAAGCACAGCGATATAGGGGACGTTATGAGATGTGCATGAAAACACAGCGATATAGGGGAAGATATGAGAGGTACACGAAGGCACAGCGATATTGGGGATGCTATGGGATGTGCGCGAAAACACAGTGATATAGGAGACGGTATGAGATGTGCATGAAAACACGGTGATATAGGGGAAGCTATGAGAGGTGTGCGAAAACACAGTGATATAGGGGAAGACATGAGAGGTGCGTGAATACAGGGCAATATAGTGGAAGCTATGAGAGGTGAGCAAAAACCCGGCGATATAGGGGAATCTATGAGAGGTGAGGAGTAACAAAGCGATAAAGGTGAATCTATGGGATGTGCGCGAAAAGACAGCGATATAGGGGAAGGTATGAGAGGTGCGCAAGGCACAGCGATATAGGGGATGCTATTGGAGGTGCGTGAAAACACAGCGATATAGGGGACGGTATGAGATGTGCATGAATACACGGCGACAGTCGGGGGACAATGACAGGTGTGCGAAAACACAGCGATATAGGGGAAGGTATGAGAGGTGCACGAAAACACAGCAATAAAGGGGGAGGTATGGGAGGTGCGCGAAAACAGGGTGATATAGGGGAAGGTTAGGGAGGTGCGCGAAAACAGGGCAATATAGTGGAAGATATGAGAGGTGCCCGAAAACACAGCAATATAGGCGACGCTATGGGATGTGTGCGAAAACAAGGCGATATAGGGGAAATTGTAAGAGGTGCGCGACATCATGGCAATACAGGAGAATGTATCAGAGGTGCGAGAAAACACAGCGATATAGGGGAAGTAATGAGAGGAGCGAAAACATATCAATATAGGTGAAGACATGAGAGGTGCGCGAAAACATGGCGATACAGGGGAAGCTGTGAGAGGTGAGCAATAACACAGAGATAAAGGTGAAGCTATGGGATATGCCCGAAAAGACAGCGATATAGGGGTATGTATGATAGGTGCGCGAAAACAAAGCGATATAGGGGACGGTATGAGATGTGCATGAATACACGGCGATAGTTGGGAAACAAAGACAGGTGTGCGAAAACATAGCGATATCGGGGAAGTTATGAGAGGTGCGTGAAAACAAAGTATTATAGGGGAAGGTATGAGACGTGCGCAAAAACAGGGCGATATAGGGGAGTTATGCGAGGTGCATGAACACAGAGCGATATAGGAGACGTTATGAGATGTGCATGAAAACACGGAGATATAGGGGAAGGTATGAGAGGAGCGCAAAGGCACAGCGATATAGGGAATGTTATGGGAGGTGCGCGAATACAAGGCCATATAGGGGAAGGTATGTGAGGTGCACGAAGGCACAGCGATATAGGGGATGCTACGGGAGGTGCGTGAATACACAGCCATATAGGGGACGTTATGAGATGTGCATGAAAATGCAGCGATATTAGGGAAGATATAAGAGGTGCACAAAAACACAGCAATATAGGAGAAGTTATGAGAGGTGTGTGAAAACACAGCGATATAGGGGAAGGAATGAGAGGAGCGCGACAAGAGGGCGATATAGGGGAAGGTATGAGAGGTGCGCGAAGGCACAGCAATATAGGGGATTCTATGGGAGGTGCGCGAATACACAGCAATGTAGGGGACGTTATGAGATGTGCATAAAAACACGGCAATATAGGGCAAGTTATGAGAGGTGCGCATAAATACAGCAAAATAGGAGAAGTTATGAGAGGTGAGTGAAAACACAGCGATATAGAGGAAGGAATGAGAGGAGCGTGACAACAGGGCGATATAGGGGAAGGTATGAGAGGTGCGCGAAGGCGGAGCGATATAGGGGATTCTATGGGAGGTGCGCGAATACACAGCGATATAGGGGACGTTATGAGATGTGCATAAAAACACGGCTATATAGGGGAAGTTATGAGAGGTGCGCAAAAATACAGCAATATAGGAGAAGTTATGAGAGGTGAGTGAAAACACAGCGATATAGGGGGAGGTATGAAAGGTGCACGAAAACACAGCGATATAGGGGAATTTATGGGAGGTGCTCGAAAACAGGGCGATATAGGGGAAGCTATGAGAGGAGTGTGAAGACACACCAATATAGGGGATGCTATGGCAGGTGCGTGAAAATACAGTGATATAGGAGAAGACATGAGCGGTGCGTGAAAGTAGGGCAATATAGTGGAAGCTATGAGAGGTGTGTAATAACACAGCGATAAAGGTGAATCTATGGGATTATCGCAAAAACACAGCGATATAGGGGAAGGTATGCGAGGTGCGCAAGGCACAGCAATATAGGGGATGCTATGGGAGATGCGTGAATACACAGCGATATACGGGACGTTATGAGATGTGCATGAAAACGCAGTGATATTAAGGAAGGTATGAGAGGTTCACAAAAACGTAGCGATATAGGAGAATGAATGGGAGGTGCGCGAAAACAGGGCGATATAGGTGAAGGTATGAGAGGTGCGCGAAGGCACAGCAATATAGGGGATGCTAAGGGAGGTGCACAAATACACAGCGATATAGGGGACGTTAGGAGATGTGCATGAAAACACGGCAATATAGGGGAAGCTATGAGAGGTGTGCGAAAATACGGCGATATAGCGGACGGTATGAGATTTGTATGAAGACACGGCGATATAGAGGAAGACATGAGAGGTGCGCGAAAACAGGGCAATATAGCGGAAGTTATGGGAGGTACTCGAAAACAGGGCGATATAGGGGAAGGCATGAGAGGTGCGTGAAAACACAACGATATAGGAGAAGGTATGGGAGTTGCGCGAAAACGGCGATATAGGGGAAGGTATGAGAGGTGTGCGAAGGCACAGCAATATAGGGGATGCTATGGGAGGTGCGCGAAAACACAGTGATATAGGGGATGCTATGAGAGGTGCGCAAAAACAGGGCAATATAGTGGAAGCTATGGGATGTGTGCGAAAACACGGCGATACGGGGGAATGTATCAGAGGTGCGAGAAAACACAGCGATATAGGGGACGCTATGGGCCGTGCACGAAAACATAGTGATATAGGGGAAGTAATGAGAGGAGCGAAAACATACCGATGTCAGCGATGCTATGGGAGGTGCGCGAAAACACAACGATATAGGGGACGGTATGAGATGTGCATAAAAACACGGCTATATAGGGGAAGTTATGAGAGGTGCGCAAAAATACAGCAATATAGGAGAAGTTATGAGAGGTGAGTGAAAACACAGCGATATAGGGGGAGGTATGAAAGGTGCACGAAAACACAGCGATATAGGGGAATTTATGGGAGGTGCTCGAAAACAGGGCGATATAGGGGAAGCTATGAGAGGAGTGTGAAGACACACCAATATAGGGGATGCTATGGCAGGTGCGTGAAAATACAGTGATATAGGGGAAGACATGAGCGGTGCGTGAAAGTAGGGCAATATAGTGGAAGCTATGAGAGGTGAGTAATAACACAGCGATAAAGGTGAATCTATGGGATTATCGCAAAAACACAGCGATATAGGGGAAGGTATGCGAGGTGCGCAAGGCACAGCAATATAGGGGATGCTATGGGAGGTGCGTGAATACACAGCGATATACGGGACGTTATGAGATGTGCATGAAAACGCAGCGATATTAAGGAAGGTATGAGAGGTTCACAAAAACGTAGCGATATAGGAGAATGAATGGGAGGTGCGCGAAAACAGGGCGATATAGGTGAAGGTATGAGAGGTGCGCGAAGGCACAGCAATATAGGGGATGCTAAGGGAGGTGCACAAATACACAGCGATATAGGGGACGTTAGGAGATGTGCATGAAAACACGGCAATATAGGGGAAGCTATGAGAGGTGTGCGAAAATACGGCGATATAGCGGACGGTATGAGATTTGTATGAAGACACGGCGATATAGAGGAAGACATGAGAGGTGCGCGAAAACAGGGCAATATAGCGGAAGTTATGGGAGGTACTCGAAAACAGGGCGATATAGGGGAAGGCATGAGAGGTGCGTGAAAACACAACGATATAGGAGAAGGTATGGGAGTTGCGCGAAAACGGCGATATAGGGGAAGGTATGAGAGGTGTGCGAAGGCACAGCAATATAGGGGATGCTATGGGAGGTGCGCGAAAACACAGTGATATAGGGGATGCTATGAGAGGTGCGCAAAAACAGGGCAATATAGTGGAAGCTATGGGATGTGTGCGAAAACACGGCGATACGGGGGAATGTATCAGAGGTGCGAGAAAACACAGCGATATAGGGGACGCTATGGGCCGTGCACGAAAACATAGTGATATAGGGGAAGTAATGAGAGGAGCGAAAACATACCGATGTCAGCGATGCTATGGGAGGTGCGCGAAAACACAACGATATAGGGGACGGTATGAGATGTGCATGAATACACGGCGATATTGGGGAAGCCATGAGAGGTGCGCGAAAACACAATGATATAGGGAAAGGTATGAGAGGTGCGCGAAAACACGGCGATATAGGGAAAATAATGAGAGGTGCGCGAAAACAAGGCGATACAGGGGAATGTATCAGAGGTGCGAGAAAACAGCGATATAGGGGAAGTAATGAGAGGAGCGAAAACATAGCGATCTAGGTGAAGACATGAGAGGTGCGCGAAAACACGGCAATATAGGGGAAGCTATGAGAGGTGAGCAAAAACACGGCGATATAGGGGAAGCTGTGAGAGGTGTGCAATAATACAGCGATAAAGTTGAATCTATGGGATGTGCGCGAAAAGACAGCGATATAGGGGAAGGTATGAGAGATGCGCAAGGCACAGCGATATAGAGGATGCTATGGGAGGTGCGTGAAAACACAGCGATATAGGGGACGCTATGAGATGTGCATTAAAACGTAGCGATATTAGGGAAGATATAAGAGGTGCACAAAAACACAGCTATATAGGAGAAGTTATGAGAGGTGTGTGAAAACACAGCGATATAGTGGAAGGTATGAGAGGTGCACGAAAACACAGCGATATAGGGGAAGGAATGAGAGGTGCACGAAGGCACAGCGATATAGGGGACGTTATGAGATGTGCATAAAAACACGGCGATATAGGGGAAGTTATGAGAGGTGCGCAAAAATACAGCAATATAGGAGAAGTTATGAGAGGTGAGTGAAAACACAGCGATATAGGAGGAGGTATGAAAGGTGCACGAAAACACAGCTATATAGGGGAAGGTATGGGAGGTGCGCAAAAACAGGGCGATATAGGTGAAGTTATGAGAGGTATGCGAAGGCACAGCAATATAGGGGATGCTACGGGAGGTACGCGAAAACACAGTGATATAGTGGAAGACAAGAGGGTGCGTGAAAGCAGGACAATATATTGGAAGCTATGAGAGGTGAGCAAAAACACGGTGATATAGGGGAAGCTATGAGAGGTGAGCAATAACACAGCGATAAAGGTGAATCTATGGGATGTGCGCAAAAACACAGCGATATAGGAGAATGAATGGGAGGTGCGCGAAAACAGGGCGATATAGGTGAAGGTATGATAGGTATGCGAAGGCACAGCAATATAGGGGATGCTATGGGAGGTGCGCGACTACACAGTGATATAGGGGACGTTATAAGATGTGCATCAAAACACAGCGATATAGGAGAAGTTATGAGAGGTGTGTGAAAACACAGCGATATAGGGGAAGGAATGAGAGGTGCGCGAAAACAGGGCATTATAGGGGAAGGTATGAGAGGTGCGCGAAGGCACAGCGATATAGGAGAAGCTGTGAGAGGTGTGCAATAATACAGCGATAAAGTTGAATCTATGGGATGTGCGCGAAAAGACAGCGATATAGGGGAAGGTATGAGAGATGCGCAAGGCACAGCGATATAGAGGATGCTATGGGAGGTGCGTGAAAACACAGCGATATAGGGGACGCTATGAGATGTGCATTAAAACGTAGCGATATTAGGGAAGATATAAGAGGTGCACAAAAACACAGCTATATAGGAGAAGTTATGAGAGGTGTGTGAAAACACAGCGATATAGTGGAAGGTATGAGAGGTGCACGAAAACACAGCGATATAGGGGAAGGAATGAGAGGTGCACGAAGGCACAGCGATATAGGGGACGTTATGAGATGTGCATAAAAACACGGCGATATAGGGGAAGTTATGAGAGGTGCGCAAAAATACAGCAATATAGGAGAAGTTATGAGAGGTGAGTGAAAACACAGCGATATAGGAGGAGGTATGAAAGGTGCACGAAAACACAGCTATATAGGGGAAGGTATGGGAGGTGCGCGAAAACAGGGCGATATAGGTGAAGTTATGAGAGGTATGCGAAGGCACAGCAATATAGGGGATGCTATGGGAGGTGCGCGACTACACAGTGATATAGGGGACGTTATGAGATGTGCATGAAAACACGGCGATATAGGGAAAGTTATGAGAGGTGCACAAAAATGCAGCAGTATAGGAGAAGTTATGAGAGGTGTGTGAAAACACAGCGATATAGGGGAAGGAATGAGAGGTGCGCGAAAACAGGGCGATATAGGGGAAGGTATGAGAGGTGCGCGAAGGCACAGCGATATATGGGATTCTATTGGAGGTGCATGAATACACAGCGATATAGGAGACGGTATGAGATGTGCATCAATACTCGGCGATAGTCGGGAAACAATGACAGCCGTGTGAAAACACAGCAATAAAGGGGGAGGTATGGGAGGTGCGCGAAAACAGGGTGATATAGGGGAAGGTTAGGGAGGTGCGCGAAAACAGGGCAATATAGTGGAAGATATGAGAGGTGCCCGAAAACACAGCAATATAGGCGACGCTATGGGATGTGTGCGAAAACAAGGCGATATAGGGGAAATTGTAAGAGGTGCGCGACAACATGGCAATACAGGAGAATGTATCAGAGGTGCGAGAAAACACAGCGATATAGGGGAAGTAATGAGAGGAGCGAAAACATATCAATATAGGTGAAGACATGAGAGGTGCGCGAAAACATGGCGATACAGGGGAAGCTGTGAGAGGTGAGCAATAACACAGAGATAAAGGTGAAGCTATGGGATATGCCCGAAAAGACAGCGATATAGGGGTATGTATGATAGGTGCGCGAAAACAAAGCGATATAGGGGACGGTATGAGATGTGCATGAATACACGGCGATAGTCGGGAAACAAAGACAGGTGTGCGAAAACATAGCGATATCGGGGAAGTTATGAGAGGTGCGTGAAAACAAAGTATTATAGGGGAAGGTATGAGACGTGCGCAAAAACAGGGCGATATAGGGGAGTTATGCGAGGTGCATGAACACAGAGCGATATAGGAGACGTTATGAGATGTGCATGAAAACACGGAGATATAGGGGAAGGTATGAGAGGAGCGCAAAGGCACAGCGATATAGGGAATGTTATGGGAGGTGCGCGAATACAAGGCCATATAGGGGAAGGTATGTGAGGTGCACGAAGGCACAGCGATATAGGGGATGCTACGGGAGGTGCGTGAATACACAGCCATATAGGGGACGTTATGAGATGTGCATGAAAATGCAGCGATATTAGGGAAGATATAAGAGGTGCACAAAAACACAGCAATATAGGAGAAGTTATGAGAGGTGTGTGAAAACACAGCGATATAGGGGAAGGAATGAGAGGAGCGCGACAAGAGGGCGATATAGGGGAAGGTATGAGAGGTACGCGAAGGCACAGCGATATAGGGGATTCTATGGGAGGTGCGCGAATACACAGCAATGTAGGGGACGTTATGAGATGTGCATAAAAACACGGCTATATAGGGGAAGTTATGAGAGGTGCGCATAAATACAGCAAAATAGGAGAAGTTATGAGAGGTGAGTGAAAACACAGCGATATAGAGGAAGGAATGAGAGGAGCGCGACAACAGGGCGATATAGGGGAAGGTATGAGAGGTGCGCGAAGGCAGAGCGATATAGGGGATTCTATGGGAGGTGCGCGAATACACAGCGATATAGGGGACGTTATGAGATGTGCATAAAAACACGGCTATATAGGGGAAGTTATGAGAGGTGCGCAAAAATACAGCAATATAGGAGAAGTTATGAGAGGTGAGTGAAAACACAGCGATATAGGGGGAGGTATGAAAGGTGCACGAAAACACAGCGATATAGGGGAATTTATGGGAGGTGCTCGAAAACAGGGCGATATAGGGGAAGCTATGAGAGGAGTGTGAAGACACACCAATATAGGGGATGCTATGGCAGGTGCGTGAAAATACAGTGATATAGGGGAAGACATGAGCGGTGCGTGAAAGTAGGGCAATATAGTGGAAGCTATGAGAGGTGAGTAATAACACAGCGATAAAGGTGAATCTATGGGATTATCGCAAAAACACAGCGATATAGGGGAAGGTATGCGAGGTGCGCAAGGCACAGCAATATAGGGGATGCTATGGGAGATGCGTGAATACACAGCGATATACGGGACGTTATGAGATGTGCATGAAAACGCAGCGATATTAAGGAAGGTATGAGAGGTTCACAAAAACGTAGCGATATAGGAGAATGAATGGGAGGTGCGCGAAAACAGGGCGATATAGGTGAAGGTATGAGAGGTGCGCGAAGGCACAGCAATATAGGGGATGCTAAGGGAGGTGCACAAATACACAGCGATATAGGGGACGTTAGGAGATGTGCATGAAAACACGGCAATATAGGGGAAGCTATGAGAGGTGTGCGAAAATACGGCGATATAGCGGACGGTATGAGATTTGTATGAAGACACGGCGATATAGAGGAAGACATGAGAGGTGCGCGAAAACAGGGCAATATAGCGGAAGTTATGGGAGGTACTCGAAAACAGGGCGATATAGGGGAAGGCATGAGAGGTGCGTGAAAACACAACGATATAGGAGAAGGTATGGGAGTTGCGCGAAAACGGCGATATAGGGGAAGGTATGAGAGGTGTGCGAAGGCACAGCAATATAGGGGATGCTATGGGAGGTGCGCGAAAACACAGTGATATAGGGGATGCTATGAGAGGTGCGCAAAAACAGGGCAATATAGTGGAAGCTATGGGATGTGTGCGAAAACACGGCGATACGGGGGAATGTATCAGAGGTGCGAGAAAACAGCGATATAGGGGAAGTAATGAGAGGAGCGAAAACATAGCGATCTAGGTGAAGACATGAGAGGTGCGCGAAAACACGGCAATATAGGGGAAGCTATGAGAGGTGAGCAAAAACACGGCGATATAGGGGAAGCTGTGAGAGGTGTGCAATAATACAGCGATAAAGTTGAATCTATGGGATGTGCGCGAAAAGACAGCGATATAGGGGAAGGTATGAGAGATGCGCAAGGCACAGCGATATAGAGGATGCTATGGGAGGTGCGTGAAAACACAGCGATATAGGGGACGCTATGAGATGTGCATTAAAACGTAGCGATATTAGGGAAGATATAAGAGGTGCACAAAAACACAGCTATATAGGAGAAGTTATGAGAGGTGTGTGAAAACACAGCGATATAGTGGAAGGTATGAGAGGTGCACGAAAACACAGCGATATAGGGGAAGGAATGAGAGGTGCACGAAGGCACAGCGATATAGGGGACGTTATGAGATGTGCATAAAAACACGGCGATATAGGGGAAGTTATGAGAGGTGCGCAAAAATACAGCAATATAGGAGAAGTTATGAGAGGTGAGTGAAAACACAGCGATATAGGAGGAGGTATGAAAGGTGCACGAAAACACAGCTATATAGGGGAAGGTATGGGAGGTGCGCAAAAACAGGGCGATATAGGTGAAGTTATGAGAGGTATGCGAAGGCACAGCAATATAGGGGATGCTATGGGAGGTGCGCGACTGCACAGTGATATAGGGGACGTTATGAGATGTGCATGAAAACACGGCGAAATAGGGAAAGTTATGAGAGGTGCACAAAAATGCAGCACTATAGGAGAAGTTATGAGAGGTGTGTGAAAACACAGCGATATAGGGGAAGGAATGAGAGGTGCGCGAAAACAGGGCGATATAGGGGAAGGTATGAGAGGTGCGCGAAGGCACAGCGATATATGGGATTCTATTGGAGGTGCATGAATACACAGCGATATAGGAGACGGTATGAGATGTGCATCAATACTCGCGATAGTCGGGAAACAATGACAGCTGTGTGAAAACACAGCAATATAGGGGAAGTTATGAGAGGTGCGTGAAAACACAGTGATATAGGGGAAGGTATGAGAGGTGCACGAAAACACAGCGATATAGGGGAAGGAATGAGAGGTGCACGAAGGCACAGCGATATAGGGGACGTTATGAGAGGTGCGTGAAAACACAGTGATATAGGGGAAGGTATGAGAGGTGTGTGAAAACACAGCGATACAGGGAAGGAATATGAGGTGTGCGAATACACGGCGATATTGGGGAAGGAATGAGAGGTGCGCGAAAACACGGCGATATAGGGAAAATAATGAGAGGTGCGCGAAAACACGGCGATACAGGGAATGTATCAGAGGTGCGAGAATACAGCGATATAGGGGAAGTAATGAGAGGAGCGAAAACATAGCGATCTAGGTGAAGACATGAGAGGTGCACGAAAACACGGCAATATAGGGGAAGCTATGAGAGGTGAGCAAAAACACGGCGATATAGGGGAAGCTGTGAGAGGTGTGCAATAACACAGCGATAAAGTTGAATCTATGGGATGTGTGCGAAAAGACAGCGATATAGGGTAAGGTATGAGAGGTGCGCAAGGCACAGCGATATAGGGGATGCTATGGGAGGTGCGCGAAGGCAGAGCGATATATGGGATTCTATTGGAGGTGCATGAATACACAGCGATATAGGAGACGGTATGAGATGTGCATGAATACACGGCGATAGTCGGGAAACAATGACAGCTGTGTGAAAACACAGCAATATAGGGGAAGTTATGAGAGGTGCGTGAAAACACAGTGATATAGGGGAAGGTATGAGAGGTGCACGAAAACACAGCTATATAGGGGAAGGAATGAGAGGTGCACGAAGGCACAGCGATATAGGGGACGTTATGAGATGTGCATGAAAACACAGAGATATAGGGAAATTATGAGACGTGCGCAAAATACAGCAATATAGGAGAAGTTATGAGAGGTGAGTGAAAAAACAGCGATATAGGAGGAGGTATGGGAGGTGCTCGAAAACAGGGCGATATAGGGGAAGGTATGAGATGAGTACGAAGACACAGCAATATAGGGCATGCTATGGGAGGTACGCGAAAACACAGTGATATAGGGGAAGACATGAGAGGTGCGAGAAAGCAGGAGACTATAGTGGAAGCTATGAGAGGTGAGCAAAAACACGGTGATATAGGGGAAGCTATGAGAGGTGAGCAATAACAGAGCGATAAAGGTGAATCTATGGGATGTGCGCAAAAACACAGCTATATAGGGGAAGGTATGGGAGGTGCTCGAAAACAGGGCGATATAGGGGACGGTATGAGATTTGGATGAAAACACGGTGATATAGGGGAAGCTATGAGAGGTGCGCGAAAACACGGCAATATAGGGGACGGTATGAGAGGTGCGCAAGGCACAGCGATATAGGGGATGCTATGGGAGGTGCGTGAATACACAGTGATATACTAGACGTTATGAGATGTGCATGAAAACGCAGCGATATTAGAGAAGATATGAGAGGTTTACAAAAGCAAGGCGACATAGGAGAATGAATGGGAAGTGTGCGAAAACAGGGCGATATAGGTGAAGGTATGAGAAGTGCGCGAAGGCACAGCAATATGTGGGAGGCTATGGGAGGTGCGCGACTACATAGTGATATGGGGGACGTTATGAGATGTGCATAAAAACACAGCGATATAGGGGAAGTTATGAGAGGTGCGCTAAAATGCAGCAACATAGGAGAAGTTATGAGATGTGCGTGAAAACACAGCGATATAGGGGAAGGCATGAGAGGTACGCGAAGGCACCGTTATATAGGGGTGCTATGGGAGGTGCAGGAATACACAGCGATATAGGGGACGTTATGAGATGTGCATGAAAACACGGCAATATAGGGGAAGGTATGAGAGGTGCCCGAAAACACAGCGTTATAGGGGACGCTATGGGACGTGAGCGAAAACACGGCGATATAGGGGAAATTATGAGAGGTGCGCGAAAACACGGCGATACAGGGGAATGTATCAGAGGTGTGAAAAAACACAGCGATATAGGGGAAGTAATGAGAGGAGCGAAAACATAGCGATCCAGATGAAGACATGAGAGGTGCGCGAAAACACGGCGATATTGGGGAAGCTATGAAAGGTGAGCAAAAACACGGCGATATAGGGGAAGCTCTGAGAGGTGTGCAATAACACAGTGATAAAGCTGAATCTATGGGATGTGTGCGAAAAGACAGCGATATAGGGGAAGGTATGGGAGGTGCGCAAGGCACAGCGATATAGGGGATGCTATGGGAGGTGCGTGAATACACAGCGATATAGAGGACGTTATGAGATGTGCAGGAAGAATCAGCGATATTAGGGAAGATATAAGAGGTGCACAAAAACACAGCGATATAAGATAAGTTAAGAGAGGTGCGTGAAAACACAGCGATATAGAGGGAGGTATGAGAGGTGCACGAAAACACAGCGATACAGGGGAAGGTATGGGAGGTGTTCGAAAACAGGGCGATATAGGGGACGGTATGAGATTTGTATGAAAACACGGCGATATGGGGGAAGCTATGAGAGGTGCGCGAAAACACGGCAATATAGGGGACGGTATGAGAGGTGCGCAAGGCACAGCGATATAAGGGATGCTATGGGAGGTGCGTGAATACACAGCGATATACCGGACGTTATGAGATGTGCATGAAAACGCAGCGATATTAGGGAAGGTATCAGAGGTTCACAAAAACACAGCGACATAGGAGAATGAATGGGAAGTGTGCGAAAACAAGGCGATATAGGCGAAGGTATGAGAAATGCGCGAAGGCACAGCAATATGTGAGAGGCTATGGGAGGTGCGCGACTACACAGTGATATAGGGGACGTTATGAGATGTGCATAAAAACACAGCGATGTGGGGGAAGTTATGAGAGGTGCGCAAAAATGCAGCAATATTGGAGAAGTTATGAGAGGTGCGTGAAAACACAGCGATATAGGGGAAGGTATGAGAGGTGCACAAAGGCACAGCGATATAGGGGATGTTATGGGAGGTGCACGAATACAGGGCAATATAGGGGAAGGTATGTGAGGTGCACGAAGGCACAGCGATATAGGGGATGTTACGGGAGGTGCGTGAATACACAGCGATATAGGGGACGTTATGAGATGTGCATGAAAACGCAGCGATATTAGGGAAGATATAAGAGATGCACAAAAACAAAGCGATATAGGAGAAGTTATGAGAGGTGTGTGAAAACACAGCGATATTGGGGAAGGAATGAGAGGTGCGCGTAAACAGGGCGATATAGGGGAAGGTATGAGTGGTGCGCGAAGGCAGAGTGATATATGGGAATCTATTGGAGGTGCATGAATACACAGCGATATAGGGGACGTTATGAGATGTGCATAAAAACACGGCGATATAGGGGAAATTATAAGAGGTGCGCAAAAATACAGCAATATAGGAGAAGTTATGAGAGGTGAGTGAAAACACAGCGATATAGGGGGAGGTATGAAAGGTGCACGAAAACACAGCGATATAGGGGAAGGTATGGGAGGTGCTCGAAAACAGGGCGATGTAGGGGAAAGTATGACAGGAGTGTGAAGACACAGTAATATAGGGGATGCTATGGGAGGTGCGCGAAAACACAGTGATATATGGGAAGATATGAGAGGTGCGTGAAAGTAGCGCAATATAGTGGAAGCTATGAGAGGTGAGCAAAAACACGGCGATATAGGCGAAGCTATGAGAAGTGAGCAATAACACAGCGATAAAGGTGAATCAATGGGATGTGCGCAAAAAAACAGCGATACAGGGGAAGGTATGAGAGGTGCGCAAGGCACAGCAATATAGAGGATGCTATGGGAGATGCGTGAATACACAGCTATATAAGGGACGTTATGAGATGTGCATGAAAACGCAACGATATTAGGGAAGTTATGAGAGGTTCACAAAAACACAGCGATATAGGAGAACGAATGGGAGGTGCGCGAAAACAGGGCGATATAGTTGAAGTTATGAGAGGTATGCGAAGGCACAGCAATATAGGGGATGCTATGGGAGGTGCGCGACTACACAGTGATATAGGGGACGTTATAAGATGTGCATCAAAACACAGCGATATAGGAGAAGTTATGAGAGGTGCACAAAAATGCAGCAGTATAGGAGAAGTTATGAGAGGTGTGTGAAAACACAGCGATATAGGGGAAGGAATGAGAGGTGCGCGAAAACAGGGCGATATAGGGGAAGGTATGAGAGGTGTGCGAAGGCACAGCGATATATGGGATTCTATTGGAGGTGCATGAATACACAGCGATATAGGAGACGGTATGAGATGTGCATCAATACTCGGCGATAGTCGGGAAACAATGACAGCTGTGTGAAAACACAGCAATATAGGGGAAGTTATGAGAGGTGCGTGAAAACACAGTGATATAGGGGAAGGTATGAGAGGTGCACGAAAACACAGCGATATAGGGGAAGGAATGAGAGGTGCACGAAGGCACAGCGATATAGGGGACGTTATGAGATGTGCATGAAAACACAGAGATATAGGGGAAGTTATGAGACGTGCGCAAAAATACAGCAATATAGGAGAAGTTATGAGAGGTGAGTGAAAAAACAGCGATATAGGAGGAGGTATGAAAGGTGCGTGAAAACACAGCGATATAGGGGAAGGTATGGGAGGTGCTCGAAAACAGGGCTATATAGGGGAAGGTATGAGATGAGTGCGAAGACATAGCAATATAGGGGATGCTACGGGAGGTACGCGAAAACACAGTGATATAGGGGAAGACAAGAGGGTGCGTGAAAGCAGGACAATATATTGGAAGCTATGAGAGGTGAGCAAAAACACGGTGATATAGGGGAAGCTATGAGAGGTGAGCAATAACACAGCGATAAAGGTGAATCTATGGGATGTGCGCAAAAACACAGCGATATAGGAGAATGAATGGGAGGTGCGCGAAAACAGGGCGATATAGGTGAAGGTATGAGAGGTATGCGAAGGCACAGCAATATAGGGGATGCTATGGGAGGTGCGCAACTACACAGTGATATAGGGGACGTTATAAGATGTGCATCAAAACACAGCGATATAGGAGAAGTTATGAGAGGTGTGTGAAAACACAGCGATATAGGGGAAGGAATGAGAGGTGCGCGAAAACAGGGCGATATAGGAGAAGGTATGAGAGGTGCGCGAAGGCACAGCGATATATGGGATTCTATTGGATGTGCATGAATATACAGCGATATAGGAGACGGTATGAGATGTGCATGAATACACTGCGATAGTCGGGAAACAATGACAGGTGTGTGAAAACACAACAATATAGGGCAGGTTATGAGAGGTGCGTGAAAACACAGTGATATAGGGGAAGGTATGGGAGGTGCTCGAAAACAGGGCGATATAGGTGAAGGTATGAGAGGTATGCGAAGGCACAGCAATATAGGGGATGCTATGGGAGGTGCGCGACTACACAGTGATATAGGGGACATTATGAGATGTGCATGAAAACACGGCGACATAGGGGAAGTTATCAGAGGTGCACAAAAATGCAGCACTATAGGAGAAGATATGAGAGGTGTGTGAAAACACAGCGATATAGGGGAAGGAATATGAGGTGTGCGAATACACGGCGATATTGGGGAAGGAATGAGAGGTGCGCGAAAACACGGCGATATAGGGAAAATAATGAGAGGTGCGCGAAAACACGGCAATACAGGGGAATGTATCAGAGGTGCGAGAAAACAGCGATATAGGGGAAGTAATGAGAGGAGCGAAAACATAGCGATCTAGGTGAAGACATGAGAGGTGCGCGAAAACACGGCAATATAGGGGAAGCTATGAGACGTGAGCAAAAACACGGCAATATAGGGGAAGCTGTGAGAGGTGTGCAATAACACAGCGATAAAGTTGAATCTATGGGATGTGTGCGAAAAGACAGCGATATAGGGGAAGGTATGAGAGGTGCGCAAGGCACAGCGATATAGGGGATGCTATAGGAGGTGCGCGAAGGCAGAGCGATATATAGGATTCTATTGGAGGTGCATGAATACACAGCGATATAGGAGACGGTATGAGATGTGCATGAATACACGGCGATAGTCGGGAAACAATGACAGCTGTGTGAAAACACAGCAATATAGGGGAAGTTATGAGAGGTGCGTGAAAACACAGTGATATAGGGGAAGGTATGAGAGGTGCACGAAAACACAGATATAGGGGAAGGAATGAGAGGTGCACGAAGGCACAGCGATATAGGGGACGTTATGAGATGTGCATGAAAACACAGAGATATAGGGAAATTATGAGAAGTGCGCAAAAATACAGCAATATAGGAGAAGTTATGAGAGGTGAGTGAAAAAACAGCGATATAGGAGGAGGTATGAAAGGTGCACGAAAACACAGCGATATAGGGGAAGTTATGGGAGGTGCTCGAAAACAGGGCGATATAGGGGAAGGTATGAGATGAGTGCGAAGACACAGCAATATAGGGGATGCTACGGGAGGTACGCGAAAACACAGTGATATAGGGGAAGACAAGAGGGTGCGTGAAAGCAGGACAATATAGCGGAAGCTATGAAAGGTGAGCAAAAACACGGTGATATAGGGGAAGCTATGAGAGGTGAGCAATAACACAGCGATAAAGGTGAATCTATGGGATGTGCGCAAAAACACAGCTATATAGGGGAAGGTATGAGAGGTGCGCAAGGCACAGCGATATAGGGGATGCTATGGGAGGTGCGTGAATACACAGCGATATACGGGACGTTATGAGGTGTGCATGAAAACGCAGCGATATTAGGGAAGGTATGAGAGGTTCACAAAAGCACAGCGACATGGGAGAATGAATGGGAAGTGTGCGAAAACTGGGCGATATAGGCGAAGGTATGAGAAGTGCGCGAAGGCACAGCAATATATGGGAGGCTATGGGAGGTGCGTGACTACACAGTGATATAGGGGAAGTTATGAGATGTGCATAAAAACACAGCGATACAGAGGAAGGTATGGGAGGTGCTCGAAAACAGGGCGATATAGGGGACGGTATGAGATTTGGATGAAAACACGGTGATATAGGGGAAGCGATGAGAGGTGCGCGAAAACACGGCAATATAGGGGACGGTATGAGAGGTGCGCAAGGCACAGCGATATAGGGATGCTATGGGAGGTGCGTGAATACACAGCGATATACTAGACGTTATGAGATGTGCATGAAAACGCAGCGATATTAGAGAAGATATGAGAGGTTCACAAAAGCAAGGCGACATAGGAGAATGAATGGGAAGTGTGCGAAAACAGGGCGATATAGGTGAAGGTATGAGAAGTGCGCGAAGGCACAGCAATATGTGGGAGGCTATGGGAGGTGCGCGACTACATAGTGATATGGGGGACGTTATGAGATGTGTATAAAAACACAGCGATATAGGGGAAGTTATGAGAGGTGCGCTAAAATGCAGCAATATAGGAGAAATTATGAGATGTGCGTGAAAACACAACGATATAGGGGAAGGCATGAGAGGTACGCGAAGGCACCGTTATATAGGGGTGCTATGGGAGGTGCAGGAATACACAGCGATATAGGGGACGTTATGAGATGTGCATGAAAACACGGCAATATAGGGGATGGTATGAGAGGTGCCCGAAAACACAGCGTTATAGGGGACGCTATGGGACGTCAGTGAAAACACGGCGATATAGGGGAAATTATGAGAGGTGCACGAAAACACGGCGATACAGGGGAATGTATCAGAGGTGTGAAAAAACACAGCGATATAGGGGAAGTAATGAGAGGAGCGAAAACATAGCGATCCAGGTGAAGACATGAGAGGTGCACGAAAACACGGCGATATAGGGGAAGCTTTGAAAGGTGAGCAAAAACACGGCGATATAGGGGAAGCTCTGAGAGGTGTGCAATAACACAGTGATAAAGCTGAATCTATGGGATGTGTGCGAAAAGACAGCGATATAGGGGAAGGTATGGGAGCTGCGCAAGGCACAGCGATATAGGGGATGCTATGGGAGGTGCGTGAATACACAGCGATATAGGGGACGCTATGAGATGTGCAGGAAGAATCAGCGATATTAGGGAAGATATAAGAGGTGCACAAAAACACAGCGATATAAGAGAAGTTAAGAGAGGTGCGTGAAAACACAGCGATATAGAGGGAGGTACGAGAGGTGCACGAAAACACAGCGATACAGGGGAAGGTATGGGAGGTGTTCGAAAACAGGGCGATATAGGGGGCGGTATGAGATTTGTATGAAAACACGGCGATATGGGGGAAGCTATGAGGGGTGCGCGAAAACACGGCAATATAGGGGACGGTATGAGAGGTGCGCAAGGCACAGCGATATAAGGGATGCTATGGGAGGTGCGTGAATACACAGCGATATACCGGACGTTATGAGATGTGCATGAAAACGCAGCGATATTAGGGAAGGTATGAGAGGTTCACAAAAACACAGCGACATAGGAGAATGAATGGGAAGTGTGCGAAAACAGGGCGATATGGGCGAAGGTATGAGAAATGCGCGAAGGCACAGCAATACGTGGGAGGCTATGGAGGTGCGCGACTACACAGTGATATAGGGGACGTTATGAGATGTGCATAAAAACACAGCGATATGGGGGAAGTTATGAGAGGTGCGCAAAAATGCAGCAATATTGGAGAAGTTATGAGAGGTGCGTGAAAACACAGCGATATAGGGGATGGTATGAGAGGTGCGCAAAGGCACAGCGATATGGGGGAAGTTATGAGAGGTGCGCAAAAATGCAGCAATATTGGAGAAGTTATGAGAGGTGCGTGAAAACACAGCGATATAGGGGAAGGTATGAGAGGTGCACGAAGGCACAGCGATATAGGGGATGTTACGGGAGGTGCGTGAATACACAGCGATATAGGGGACGTTATGAGATGTGCATGAAAACGCAGCGATATTAGGGAAGGTATGAGAGGTTCACAAAACACAGCGACATAGGAGAATGAATGGGAAGTGTGCGAAAACAGGGCGATAAATCCGAAGGTATGAGAAATGCGCGAAGGCACAGCAATATGTGAGAGGCTATGGGAGGTGCGCGACTACACAGTGATATAGAGGACGTTATGAGATGAGCATAAAAACACAGCGATATGGGGGAAGTTATGAGAGGTGCGCTAAATGCAGCAATATAGGAGAAATTATGAGATGTGCGTGAAAACACAACGATATAGGGGAAGGCATGAGAGGTACGCGAAGGCACCGTTATATAGGGGTGCTATGGGAGGTGCAGGAATACACAGCGATATAGGGGACGTTATGAGATGTGCATGAAAACACAGCAATATAGGGGATGGTATGAGAGGTGCCCGAAAACACAGCGTTATAGGGGACGCTATGGGACGTCAGCGAAAACACGGCGATATAGGGGAAATTATGAGAGGTGCACGAAAAA
>NW_027276055.1:0-45497 GCF_030028105.1 Mobula birostris | reverse complement strand
AGTGCCCGTGATGGAGTGAGAGTAGTGCCCGTGATGGAGGGGGAACTAGCGCCGTGATGGATGGGCTTAGTGCCCGTGATGGAAGTGGGTTAGTGCCCCTCATGGAGGAAGACTAGTGCCCTTGATGGAATGGTGTTAGTGTCCCTGATGGAAGGGTGGAGCTAGTGCTCGTGGTGGAGGGGGGACTAGTGCCCGTGATGGAGGAGAGACTAGATCCCGTGATGGATGGGCTTAGTGCCCGTGATGGAAGTGGTTAGCGCCCCTGATGGACTGGGGACTAGTGACCGTGAAGGAGGGGGGACAAGCGCCCTGATGGACGGGGGACTAGTGACCGTGAAGGAGGGGGACTAGCGCCCGTGATGGATGGCCTTAGTGCCAGTGATGTAAGTGGGTTAGTGCCCTGATGGAGGGGGGACTAGTGAACGTGAAGGAGGGGGGATTAGTGCACGTGATGGAGTGGGGACTAGTGCAGTGATGGATGGGCTTAGAGCCCGTGATGGAAGTGGGTTAGTGCCCGTGATGGAGGGAGGACTAGTAACCGTGGAGGGAGGACTAGTGCCCATGATGGAGTGGGACAAGTGCCCGTGATTGCGGGGGCTTAGGCCCCGGGTTGGAGGGGTGGACTAGTGCCCAAGATGGAGGGGGGAGAAGTGCCCGTGATGAGGGGGGTTAGTACTCGTGAAGGAAGTGGGATTATTGCCGTGATGATGGCTTAGTGCCCGTGATGGAGGGGTTTAGCTCCCGTGATGGAGCGGGGGACTACTGCCGCGATGGAGGTGGGACTCGTGCCCGTGATGCAGGGGGGGGGGGTGAAACTAGAGCCCGTGACGGAGGGGGAGAATAGTGCCCGTGATGGAGGGGGACTAGTGCCCGTGATGGAGGAGGTTAGTGAACGGGATGGAGGGGGGGGGGGGGTGACTAGTGCGCGTGATGGAGGGAGAGACTAAAGCCCGTGCTGGATGGGCTTAGTGCCCGGGATGGAGGGGGGACTAGCGCCCGTGATGGACGGGAGACTACGGCCCGTGACGGAGGGGGGGGACTAGTGCCCATAATGGAGGTGGAGACTTGTGCACGTGATGGTGGGGTGGTCTAGAGCCCGTGATGGATGCGCTTAGTGCCCGTGATGGAGGGGGTGTTAGTTCCCGTGATGGAGCAGGCACTAGTGCGCGTAAAAGAGGGGGGTAGTAGTGCCCGTGATGGTCGGGGGACTAGTGCCCGTATGGAGGGGAGACTAGTGCCCGTGATGGAGGTGGACGTGCCAGTGATGGAGGTGGGACTCGTCCCCGCAATGGGAGGGGGACACGTGCCCATGATGCAGAGAGGAACTATTGCCCGTTCTGGAGGGGTGACTAGTGCCCGTGATCGAGGGGGAGCTAGTGCCCGTGTTGGAGGGGGACTAGTGCCCGTGTTGGAGGGGTGGACTACTGACCTTAATGGAGTGGGACTACTGCCGTGATGATCGGGGGCTCGTGCCCGCCATTGAGTTCGGACTCTTGCCGGTGATGCAGGGGGGAACTATTGCCCGTGCTGGAGGGGTGATTAGTGCCCGTGATGGAGGGGTGTTAGTGCCCGGGATGGAGGGGGGGACTAGTGCCCATGATGGAAGAGACTAGTGCACGTGATGGAGGGGGAATAGTGCCCGTGATGGAAGCGTGTTAATGCCCCTGATAGAAGGGGGGAACTAGTGCCTGTGATGCAGGGGGGGAACTAGTGCCCATGATGGAGGAGGCCTAGTGCCCATGATGGAGGGGCCTAGTGCCGTGATAGAGGGGGGACTACTGCCCTGATTGTTGGGAGACTAGTGCCCTTGATGGAGGGGGGACTAGTGCCCGTGATCGTCGGGAGACTAGAGCCCGTGATGGAAGTGGGTTAGTGCCCGTAATGGAGGGGAGACTAGTGCGCGTGATGGAGTGGAGACTAGTGCCCGTGATGTAGGAGGGGACTAGTTACCGTGATAGAGGGGGGCTAGTGCCCGTGATAGATGGGGGGACTAGTTCCCGTGATAGTCGGGAGACTAGTGCCCTCGATGGAGGAGGGACTAGTGCCCGTGATCGTAGGAGACTAGTGCCTGTGATAGAGGGGCGACTAGTGCCCATGATGGAGGGGGAACTAGTGCCCGTGATCGTCGGGAGACCAGTGCCCGTGATGGAGGGAGAGACTAGAGCCCGTGATGGATGGGTTTAGTGCCCGTGATGGAGGGGGTGTTAGTTCCGTGATGGAGGTGGACAAGTGCCGTGATGGAGGGGGCTTAGTGCCCGTGGTGGAGTGATGGATTAGTGCCCGTGAAGGAGGGAGACAAGTGTCCGTGATGGAGTGGGACTGGTGCCCGTGATGGAGGTGGGACTCGTGCCCGCAATGCAGTGGGGACACGTGCCCAAGGATGCAGGGAGGGAACTATTGCCCGTGCTGGAGGGGTGATTAGTGCCCGTGTTGGAGAGGTCTAGTTCCCGTGATGGTGGGAGACAAGACCCTGTGATGGCGAGAGACTAGTGCCCGTGATGGAAGGGTGTTAGTGCCCCTGATGTAAGGGTGGAACTAGTGCCCGTGATGGAGGGGGACTAGTGCCCGTGATGGAAGGAGAGACTAGATCCCGTGATGGATGAGCTTAGTGCCCGGGATGGAGGGGACGCGGGACTAGTGCCCGTGATGGAGTGAGAGTAGTGCCCGTGATGGAGGGGAACTAGTGCCCCTGATGGAGCGGGGACAAGTGCCCTTGATGGAAGGAGACTAGCGCCCGTGATGGATGGGCTTAGTGCCCGTGATGGAAGTGGGTAGTGCCCCTCATGGAGGAAGACTCGTGCCCTTGATGGAATGGTGTTAGTGTCCCTGATGGAAGGGTGGAACTAGTGCTCGTGGTGGAGGGGGACTAGTGCCCGTGATGGAGGGAGAGATAGATCCGTGATGGATGGGCTTAGTGCCCGTGATGGAAGTGGGTTAGCGCCCCTGATGGACGGGGGACTAGTGACCGTGAAGGAGGGGGGACAAGCGCCCGTGATGGATGGCCTTAGTGCCAGTGATGTAAGTGGGTTAGTGCCCTGATGGAGGGGGGACTAGTGAACGTGAAGGAGGGGGGATTAGTGCACGTGATGGAGTGGGGACTAGTGCCAGTGATGGATGGGCTTAGAGCCCGTGATGGAAGTGGGTTAGTGCCCCTGATGGAGGGGGGACTAGTGAACGTGAAGGAGGGGGGATTAGTGCACGTGATGGAGTGGGGACTAGTGCCAGTGATGGATGGGCTTAAAGCCCGTGATGGAAGTGGGTTAGTGCCCGTGATGAAGGGAGGACTAGTAACGTGGAGGGGGACTAGTGCCCATGATGGAGTGGGGACAAGTGCCCTTGATGCAGGGGGGGGGGGGGTGAAACTAGAGCCCGTGACGGAGGGGAGAATAGTGCCCGTGATGGAGGGGGACTAGTGCACGTGATGGAGGGGGAATAGTGCCCGTGATGGAAGCGTGTTAATGCCCCTGATAGAAGGGGGAACTAGTGCCCGTGATGCAGGGGGGGAACTAGTGCCCATGATGGAGGAGGCCTAGTGCCCATGATGGAGTGGGCCTAGTGCCCGTGATAGAGGGGGGACTACTGCCGTGATTGTTGGGAGACTAGTGCCCTTGATGGAGGGGGACTAGTGCCCGTGATCGTCGGGAGACTAATGCCCGTGATGGAAGTGGGTTAGTGCCCGTAATGGAGGGGAGACTAGTGCCCGTGATGTAGGAGGGGACTAGTTACCGTGATAGAGGGGGGCTAGTGCCCGTGATAGAGGGGGGACTAGTTCCCGTGATAGTCGGGAGACTAGTGCCCTCGATGGAGGAGGGACTAGTGCCCGTGATCGTCGGGAGACTAGTGCCGTGATAGAGGGGCGACTAGTGCCCATGATGGAGGGGGAACTAGTGCCCGTGATCGTCGGGAGACTAGTGCCCGTGATGGAAGTGGGTTAGTGCCCGTAATGTAGGGAAGACTAGGGGCGCGTGATGGAGTGAGACAAGTGCCCGGGATGGAGGAGGGAACTAGTTCCCGTGATGGACGGGAGGCTAGTGTCCGTGATGGTGGGAGACTAGTGCTTGTGATAGAGGAGGTTAGTGCCCGTGCTGGAGGGAGGACTAGTGCTTGTGATGGAGGGAGACTAGTGTCCGTGATGGAGGGGGTTGGTGCCCGGGATGGAGGGGGGGGGGACTAGTGCCCGTGATGGAGGGAGAGACTAGAGTCCGTGATGGATGGGCTTAGTGCCCGTGATGGAGGGGGTGTTAGTTCCCGTGATGGAGAGCGGGACTAGTGCCCGTGCTGGAGGGGTGATTAGTGCCCGTGATGGAGAGGACTAGTTCCCGTGATGTGGGAGATAGAGCCTGTGATAGAGGGAGATTAGTGCCCGTGATGGAGAGGGACTAGTTCCCGTGATAGTGGGAGACAAGAGTCTGTGATAGAGGGAGATTATTGCCGTGATGGAGGGGACTAGTGCCCGTGATGGAAGGATGTTAGTGCCCCTGATGTAAGGGTGGAACTAGTGCCCGTGATGGAGGGGGGACTAGTGCCCGTGATGAGGGAGAGACTAGATACCGTGATTGATGGGCTTAGTGCCTGTGATGGAGGGAGAGTAGTGCCCATGATGGAGGGGGACTAGTGCCCATGGTGGAGGGGGGGACTAGTGCCCGTGATGGAGGGAGACTAGCGCCCGTGATGGATGGGCTTAGTACCCGTAATGGAAGTGGCATAGTGCCCGTCGTGGTGGGAGACTAGTGCCCCTGATGGAAGGGAGGAGCTAGTGCCCCTGATGGAAGGGAGGAGCTAGTGCCCGTGATGGAGGGGGACTAGTGCCCGTGATGGAGGGAGAGACTAGATCCCGTGATGGACGGGCTTAGTGCCCGGGATGGAGGGGGGCGGGGGACTAGTGCCCGTGATGGAGGGAGAGTAGTGCCCGTGATGCAGGGGGGACTAGTCCCCGTGATGGGGGGGAGACTAACGCCCGTGATGGATGGGCTTAGTGCCCGTGATGGAATTGGGTTAGTGCCCGTGATAGAGGGGAGTCCAGTGCCGTGATGGAGGGAGACTAGTGCCCGTGGTGGAAGTGGGTTAGTGCCCGTGATGGAAGGGGGACTAGTGACCGTGAAGGAGGGGGGACTAGTGCCCGTGATGGAGTGGGTATAAGTACCCGTTACGGAGGGGGGAAAGTAGTGCAAGTGATGGAGGGGGGTTAGTGCCCGTGAAGGAAGTGGGATTAGTGCCCGTGATGGATGGCTTAGTTCCCGCGATGGAGGTGGTTTTATTTCCCGTGATGGAGCAGGGGACTACTGCCCTTGATGGAGGGGGGACTCGTGCCCGCGATAGAGGTGGGACTCGTGCCCGTGATGCAGGGGGACTAGTGACCGTGATGGAGGGGTGTTAGTGCCCGTGATGGTGAGAGACTAGTGCCCGTGATGCAGGGGGACTAGTGACCGTGATGGGTGGGCTTGGTGCTCGGGATGGAGGGGGCACTAGAGCCCGTGATGGTTAGAGACTAGTGCCCGTGATGGACGGGAGACTACTGCCCGTGATGGAGGGGGGACTATTGCCCATAATGGAGGTGGAGACTTGTGCCCGTGATGGAGGGGTGGTCTAGTGCCCGTGATGGATGAGCTTAGTGCCTGTGATGGAGGTTGTGTTAGTTCCCGTTATGGAGCAGGGGACTAGTGCGCGTTAAAGGAGGGGGTACTAGTGCCCGTGATGGAGGGGGAGACTAGTGCCCGTGATGGAAGTGGACAAGTGGCCCTGATAGAGGGGGCGTAGTGCCGTGGTGGAGTCATGAACTAGTGCCCGTGATGGAGGGGAGACTAGTGCCCGTGATGGAGGGGGAACTAGTGCCCGTGATAGAGGGGGGACTCGTGGCCGTGATGGAGGGTTACTGATGCCCATGACGGAGAGGGACAATTGCCGTGTTGTAGGGGCGGACTAGTGCCCGTGAAGGAGTGGGACTAGTGCCCGTGATGGAGGAGGGACTACTGAACGTGACGGAGGAAGACTAGTGTCCGTGATGGAGGGGAGACTATTGCCCCGTGATGGAGGTGGGTTAATGCCCGTGAAGGAGGTGTAACACTAGTGCCAGTGATGTAGGGGGACTAATGCCCTTGATGGATGCGGGGGGGGGGAGGTGTTAGTGCCCGTGATGCAGGAGAGTCTATTGCCCGTGATGGAGAGGAGATGAGTACCCGTGATGGAGGGGAGACTAGTGCCCGTGATAGAGGGGGAACTAGTGCCTGGAGGGGGGACTCGTGGCCGTGATAGAGGGGAACTAGTGCCCATGATGGAAGGGGGACGAGTGCCCGTAATGAAGGGAGGTGCCCGTGATGGAGGGGAGACTAGTGCCCGTGATGGAGGGGAGACTATTGCCCGTGATGGAGGTGTAACACTAGTGCACGTGATGGAGGGGTACTGGTTCCCATGATGGAGGGAGACAAGTGCCCCTGATGGAGGAGAGATTTGTGCCCGTGATGGAGGGAGACAAGTGCCCGTGATTGAGGGGGACTATTGCTGCGATGTAGGGGGACTAGTGCCCGTGATGGATGGGAGTGTGGTGTTAGTGCCCGTGATGGAGGTGAGACTAGTGCACGTGATGGAGGGGGGGACTACTGCCCGTGATGGAGGGCGACAAATGCCCGAGATGGAGGAGTGTTATTACCGTGATGGAGGGGGGACGAGTACTCGTGATGGAGGAGGGTTAGTTACCCGTGATGGAGGTGGGGACTGGTGCCCGTGATGGAGTGGGTTGGGCCTGTGCTCGTGATGGAGAGGTGTTAGTGCACATGATAAAGGGGAGACTAATCCTCGTGATGGAGGGGGAACTAGTGCCCGTGATAGAGGGGGGACTCGTGGCCGTGATGGAGGGGAACTAGTGCCCATGATGGAGGGGGTACGAGTGCCCGTGATGGAGGGGACACTATTGCCCGTGATGGAGGTAGGTTAATGCCCGTGATGGAGGTGTGGCACTTGTGCCCGTGATGGAGGGGGACTACTGCCCGTGATGGAGATGAGACGAGTACCTGTGATGTAGGGGGACTAGTTCCCGTGATGGATGGGGGGTTGATGTTAGTGCCCGTGATGGAGGTGAGACTAGTGCCCGTGATGGAGAGGAGATTAGTGCCCGTGATGGAGGAGTACTAGTGCCCGTTATGGAGGGGGAACTAGTGTCCGTGATGGAGGGGGACTAGTACCAGTTTTTGAGGGGCGGACAAGTGCCTGTGATGGAGGGGTGGTCTCTAGTGCCCGATGGAGGGAGACTAGTGCCCGTGATGGAGGGAGACATGTGCCCATGATGGTGGGGGACTAGTAGCCATGATGGAGGGGGGACTAATCCCTGTGATGGAGGTGGGGACATGTGCCCGTGATGGAGGGTGGGACTCCTGCCTGTTTTGCAGGGTGTTATTGCCTGTGATGGAGGGTGACTTCTACCCGTGATGGAGGGGAGACTAGTACCCTGATGGAGGGGAGACTAATGCCCGTGATGGGGGGGGGGGGAACTAGTGCCCGTGATTCAGGGGAGACTGGTGCCAGTGATGGAAGGATACTGGTGCCCATGATCGGGGGAGACTAGTGCTGTGATGGAGGGGAGATTTGTGCCCATGATGGAAGGGAGACTAGAGCCCGTGATTGAGGGATACTAGAGCCCGTGATTGAGGGAGACTAGTGCCCGTGATGGAGGGTAACTAGTATCCATGCAGCAGGGGAGACTTGTGTCCGTGATGGATGGGAGACTATTGTCCGTGACGGAAGTCGGTTAATGCCCGTGATGGAGGGGGGACTAGTGCCCGTGATGGAGGGGAGACTATTGCCCGAGATGGAGGTGGGTTAATGCCCGTGATGGAGGAGGGACTATTGCCCGTGATTCAGGGGAGACTAGTGCCTGTGATGGAGGTGGAACTAGTGCCCGTGATGGAGGGGAGACTAGTGCCCGTGATGGAAGTGGAACTAGTGCCCGTGATGGAGAGGGAACTAGTGCCCGTGATGGAAGTGAGACTCTTGCCCGTGATTGAAGGAGACTAGTGCCCGTGATGGAGGGAATCTAGTGCTCATGATGGAGGGCGACAATCTGCGGTGATGGAGGGGCGAACTAGTGCCCGTGAAGGAGGGGAACTAATGCTCGTGATGGAGGGGGGACTACTGCACGTGATGGAGGTGGAACTAGTGCCCGTGATGGAGAGGGAACTAGTGCCCGTGATGGATGGGGGGACTAGTGCCCGTGATGGATGGGGGGACTAGTGCCCGTGATAGAGGGGGGACTAGTGCCCGTGATAGTCGGGAGACTAGTGCCCTTGATGGAGGTGGCCTAGTGCCCGTGATAGAGGGGGGACTAGTGCCGTGATTGTCGGGAGACTAGTGCCCGTGATGGTAATGGGTTAGTGCCCGTAATGGAGGGGAGACTAGTGCGCGTGATGGAGTGGAGACTAGTGTCCGTGATGTAGGAAGGGACTAGTTACCGTGACAGAGGGGGGCTAGTGCCCGTGATAGAGGGGGGACTAGTGCCCTTGATGGAGGGGGGACTAGTGCCCGTGATCGTCGGGAGACTAGTGCCCGTGATAGAGGGGCGACTAGTGCCCATGATGGAGGTGGCCTAGTGCCCGTGATAGAGGGGGGACTAGTGCCGTGATTGTCGGGACACTAGTGCCCTTGATGGAGGGGGGTTAGTGCCCGTAATGGAATGGAGACTAGTGCGCGTGATGGAGTGGAGACTGGTGCCCGTGATGGAGGGGAGAATAGTGCCCGTGATGGAGGGAGAGACTAGAGCCCGTGATGGATGGGTTTAGTGCCCGTGATGGAGGGGGTGTTAGTTCCCGTGATGGAGGTGGACAAGTGCCCGTGATGGAGGGGGCTTAGTGCCCGTGGTGGAGTGATGGATTAGTGCCCGTGATGGAGGGGAGACAAGTGTCCGTGATGGAGTGGGACTGGTGCCCGTGATGGAGGTGGGACTCGTGCCCGCAATGCAGTGGGAACACGTGCCCATGAGGCAGGGAGGGAACTATTGCCCGTGCTGGAGGGGTGATTAGTGCCCGTGTTGGAGAGGGTCTAGTTCCCGTGATGGTGGGAGACAAGACCCTGTGATGGCGAGAGACTAGTGCCCGTGATGGAAGGGTGTTAGTGCCCCTGATGTAAGGGTGGAACTAGTGCCCGTGATGGAGGGGGGACTAGTGCCCGTGATGGAAGGAGAGACTAGATCCCGTGATGGATGGGCTTAGTGCCCGGGATGGAGGGGACGCGGGACTAGTGCCCGTGATGGAGTGAGAGTAGTGCCCGTGATGGAGGGGGAACTAGCGCCCGTGATGGATGGGCTTAGTGCCCGTGATGGAAGTGGGTTAGTGCCCCTCATGGAGGAAGACTAGTGCCCTTGATGGAATGGTGTTAGTGTCCCTGATGGAAGGGTGGAGCTAGTGCTCGTGGTGGAGGGGGGACTAGTGCCCGTGATGGAGGGAGAGACTAGATCCCGTGATGGATGGGCTTAGTGCCCGTGATGGAAGTGGGTTAGCGCCCCTGATGGACTGGGGACTAGTGACCGTGAAGGAGGGGGGACAAGCGCCCCTGATGGACGGGGGACTAGTGACCGTGAAGGAGGGGGGACTAGCGCCCGTGATGGATGGCCTTAGTGCCAGTGATGTAAGTGGGTTAGTGCCCCTGATGGAGGGGGGACTAGTGAACGTGAAGGAGGGGGGATTAGTGCACGTGATGGAGTGGGGACTAGAGCCCGTGATGGAAGTGGGTTAGTGCCCGTGATGGAGGGAGGACTAGTAACCGTGGAGGGAGGACTAGTGCCCATGATGGAGTGGGGACAAGTGCCCGTGATTGCGGGGGCTTAGGCCCCGGGTTGGAGGGGTGGACTAGTGCCCAAGATGGAGGGGGGAGAAGTGCCCGTGATGGAGGGGGGTTAGTACTCGTGAAGGAAGTGGGATTATTGCCCGTGATGGATGGCTTAGTGCCCGTGATGGAGGGGGTTTTAGCTCCCGTGATGGAGCGGGGGACTACTGCCCGCGATGGAGGTGGGACTCGTGCCCGTGATGCAGGGGGGGGGGGTGAAACTAGAGCCCGTGACGGAGGGGAGAATAGTGCCCGTGATGGAGGGGGACTAGTGCCCGTGATGGAGGAGGTTAGTGAACGGGATGGAGGGGGGGGGGGTGACTAGTGCGCGTGATGGAGGGAGAGACTAAAGCCCGTGCTGGATGGGCTTAGTGCCCGGGATGGAGGGGGGACTAGCGCCCGTGATGGACGGGAGACTACGGCCCGTGACGGAGGGGGGGGACTAGTGCCCATAATGGAGGTGGAGACTTGTGCACGTGATGGTGGGGTGGTCTAGAGCCCGTGATGGATGCGCTTAGTGCCCGTGATGGAGGGGGTGTTAGTTCCCGTGATGGAGCAGGCACTAGTGCGCGTAAAAGAGGGGGTAGTAGTGCCCGTGATGGTCGGGGGACTAGTGCCCGTAATGGAGGGGGAGACTAGTGCCCGTGATGGAGGTGGACGTGCCAGTGATGGAGGTGGGACTCGTCCCCGCAATGGAGGGGGGACACGTGCCCATGATGCAGAGAGGGAACTATTGCCCGTTCTGGAGGGGTGACTAGTGCCCGTGATCGAGGGGGAGCTAGTGCCCGTGTTGGAGGGGGACTAGTGCCCGTGTTGGAGGGGTGGACTACTGACCTTAATGGAGTGGGACTACTGCCCGTGATGATCGGGGGCTCGTGCCCGCCATTGAGTTCGGACTCTTGCCGGTGATGCAGGGGGGGAACTATTGCCCGTGCTGGAGGGGTGATTAGTGCCCGTGATGGAGGGGTGTTAGTGCCCGGGATGGAGGGGGGGACTAGTGCCCATGATGGAAGGAGACTAGTGCACGTGATGGAGGGGGAATAGTGCCCGTGATGGAAGCGTGTTAATGCCCCTGATAGAAGGGGGGAACTAGTGCCTGTGATGCAGGGGGGGAACTAGTGCCCATGATGGAGGAGGCCTAGTGCCCATGATGGAGGGGGCCTAGTGCCCGTGATAGAGGGGGGACTACTGCCCTGATTGTTGGGAGACTAGTGCCCTTGATGGAGGGGGGACTAGTGCCCGTGATCGTCGGGAGACTAGAGCCCGTGATGGAAGTGGGTTAGTGCCCGTAATGGAGGGGAGACTAGTGCGCGTGATGGAGTGGAGACTAGTGCCCGTGATGTAGGAGGGGACTAGTTACCGTGATAGAGGGGGGCTAGTGCCCGTGATAGATGGGGGACTAGTTCCCGTGATAGTCGGGAGACTAGTGCCCTCGATGGAGGAGGGACTAGTGCCCGTGATCGTAGGGAGACTAGTGCCTGTGATAGAGGGGCGACTAGTGCCCATGATGGAGGGGGAACTAGTGCCCGTGATCGTCGGGAGACCAGTGCCCGTGATGGAGGGAGAGACTAGAGCCCGTGATGGATGGGTTTAGTGCCCGTGATGGAGGGGGTGTTAGTTCCCGTGATGGAGGTGGACAAGTGCCCGTGATGGAGGGGGCTTAGTGCCCGTGGTGGAGTGATGGATTAGTGCCCGTGAAGGAGGGGAGACAAGTGTCCGTGATGGAGTGGGACTGGTGCCCGTGATGGAGGTGGGACTCGTGCCCGCAATGCAGTGGGGACACGTGCCCAAGGATGCAGGGAGGGAACTATTGCCCGTGCTGGAGGGGTGATTAGTGCCCGTGTTGGAGAGGGTCTAGTTCCCGTGATGGTGGGAGACAAGACCCTGTGATGGCGAGAGACTAGTGCCCGTGATGGAAGGGTGTTAGTGCCCCTGATGTAAGGGTGGAACTAGTGCCCGTGATGGAGGGGGGACTAGTGCCCGTGATGGAAGGAGAGACTAGATCCCGTGATGGATGAGCTTAGTGCCCGGGATGGAGGGGACGCGGGACTAGTGCCCGTGATGGAGTGAGAGTAGTGCCCGTGATGGAGGGGGAACTAGTGCCCCTGATGGAGCGGGGACAAGTGCCCTTGATGGAAGGAGACTAGCGCCCGTGATGGATGGGCTTAGTGCCCGTGATGGAAGTGGGTTAGTGCCCCTCATGGAGGAAGACTCGTGCCCTTGATGGAATGGTGTTAGTGTCCCTGATGGAAGGGTGGAACTAGTGCTCGTGGTGGAGGGGGGACTAGTGCCCGTGATGGAGGGAGAGACTAGATCCCGTGATGGATGGGCTTAGTGCCCGTGATGGAAGTGGGTTAGCGCCCCTGATGGACGGGGGACTAGTGACCGTGAAGGAGGGGGGACTAGCACCCGTGATGGATGGCCTTAGTGCCAGTGATGTAAGTGGGTTAGTGCCCCTGATGGAGGGGGGACTAGTGAACGTGAAGGAGGGGGGATTAGTGCACGTGATGGAGTGGGGACTAGTGCCAGTGATGGAAGGAGAGACTAGATCCCGTGATGGATGGGCTTAATGCCCGGGATGGAGGGGACGCGGGACTAGTGCCCGTGATGGAGTGAGAGTAGTGCCCGTGATGGAGGGGGAACTAGTGCCCCTGATGGAGCGGGGACAAGTGCCCTTGATGGAAGGAGACTAGCACCCGTGATGGATGGGCTTAGTGCCCGTGATGGAAGTGGGTTAGTGCCCCTCATGGAGGAAGACTAGTGCCCTTGATGGAATGGTGTTAGTGTCCCTGATGGGTGGAACTAGTGCTCGTGGTGGAGGGGGGACTAGTGCCCGTGATGGAGGGAGAGACTAGATCCCGTGATGGATGGGCTTAGTGCCCGTGATGGAAGTGGGTTAGCGCCCCTGATGGACGGGGGACTAGTGACCGTGAAGGAGGGGGGACAAGCGCCCGTGATGGATGGCCTTAGTGCCAGTGATGTAAGTGGGTTAGTGCCCCTGATGGAGGGGGGACTAGTGAACGTGAAGGAGGGGGGATTAGTGCACGTGATGGAGTGGGGACTAGTGCCAGTGATGGATGGGCTTAGAGCCCGTGATGGAAGTGGGTTAGTGCCCCTGATGGAGGGGGGACTAGTGAACGTGAAGGAGGGGGGATTAGTGCACGTGATGGAGTGGGGACTAGTGCCAGTGATGGATGGGCTTAAAGCCCGTGATGGAAGTGGGTTAGTGCCCGTGATGAAGGGAGGACTAGTAACCGTGGAGGGGGGACTAGTGCCCATGATGGAGTGGGGACAAGTGCCCGTGATGCAGGGGGGGGGGGTGAAACTAGAGCCCGTGACGGAGGGGAGAATAGTGCCCGTGATGGAGGGGGACTAGTGCACGTGATGGAGGGGGAATAGTGCCCGTGATGGAAGCGTGTTAATGCCCCTGATAGAAGGGGGGAACTAGTGCCCGTGATGCAGGGGGGGAACTAGTGCCCATGATGGAGGAGGCCTAGTGCCCATGATGGAGTGGGCCTAGTGCCCGTGATAGAGGGGGGACTACTGCCGTGATTGTTGGGAGACTAGTGCCCTTGATGGAGGGGGGACTAGTGCCCGTGATCGTCGGGAGACTAATGCCCGTGATGGAAGTGGGTTAGTGCCCGTAATGGAGGGGAGACTAGTGCCCGTGATGTAGGAGGGGACTAGTTACCGTGATAGAGGGGGGCTAGTGCCCGTGATAGAGGGGGGACTAGTTCCCGTGATAGTCGGGAGACTAGTGCCCTCGATGGAGGAGGGACTAGTGCCCGTGATCGTCGGGAGACTAGTGCCCGTGATAGAGGGGCGACTAGTGCCCATGATGGAGGGGGAACTAGTGCCCGTGATCGTCGGGAGACTAGTGCCCGTGATGGAAGTGGGTTAGTGCCCGTAATGTAGGGAAGACTAGGGCGCGTGATGGAGTGGAGACTAGTGCCCGTGATGGAGGAGGGAACTAGTTCCCGTGATGGACGGGAGGCTAGTGTCCGTGATGGTGGGAGACTAGTGCTTGTGATAGAGGAGGTTAGTGCCCGTGCTGGAGGGAGACTAGTGCTTGTGATGGAGGGAGACTAGTGTCCGTGATGGAGGGGGTTGGTGCCCGGGATGGAGGGGGGGGGGGACTAGTGCCCGTGATGGAGGGAGAGACTAGAGTCCGTGATGGATGGGCTTAGTGCCCGTGATGGAGGGGGTGTTAGTTCCCGTGATGGAGAGCGGGACTAGTGCCCGTGCTGGAGGGGTGATTAGTGCCCGTGATGGAGAGGGACTAGTTCCCGTGATGGTGGGAGATAAGAGCCTGTGATAGAGGGAGATTAGTGCCCGTGATGGAGAGGGACTAGTTCCCGTGATAGTGGGAGACAAGAGTCTGTGATAGAGGGAGATTATTGCCCGTGATGGAGGGGGACTAGTGCCCGTGATGGAAGGATGTTAGTGCCCCTGATGTAAGGGTGGAACTAGTGCCCGTGATGGAGGGGGGACTAGTGCCCGTGATGGAGGGAGAGACTAGATACCGTGATTGATGGGCTTAGTGCCTGTGATGGAGGGAGAGCAGTGCCCATGATGGAGGGGGGACTAGTGCCCATGGTGGAGGGGGGACTAGTGCCCGTGATGGAGGGAGACTAGCGCCCGTGATGGATGGGCTTAGTACCCGTAATGGAAGTGGCATAGTGCCCGTCGTGGTGGGAGACTAGTGCCCCTGATGGAAGGGAGGAGCTAGTGCCCGTGATGGAGGGGGACTAGTGCCCGTGATGGAGGGAGAGACTAGATCCCGTGATGGACGGGCTTAGTGCCCGGGATGGAGGGGGGCGGGGGACTAGTGCCCGTGATGGAGGGAGAGTAGTGCCCGTGATGCAGGGGGGACTAGTCCCCGTGATGGGGGGGAGACTAACGCCCGTGATGGATGGGCTTAGTGCCCGTGATGGAATTGGGTTAGTGCCCGTGATAGAGGGGAGTCTAGTGCCCGTGATGGAGGGAGACTAGTGCCCGTGGTGGAAGTGGGTTAGTGCCCGTGATGGAAGGGGGACTAGTGACCGTGAAGGAGGGGGGACTAGTGCCCGTGATGGAGTGGGTATAAGTACCCGTTACGGAGGGGGGAAAGTAGTGCAAGTGATGGAGGGGGGTTAGTGCCCGTGAAGGAAGTGGGATTAGTGCCCGTGATGGATGGCTTAGTTCCCGCGATGGAGGTGGTTTTATTTCCCGTGATGGAGCAGGGGACTACTGCCCTTGATGGAGGGGGGACTCGTGCCCGCGATAGAGGTGGGACTCGTGCCCGTGATGCAGGGGGACTAGTGACCGTGATGGAGGGGTGTTAGTGACCGTGATGGTGAGAGACTAGTGCCCGTGATGCAGGGGGACTAGTGACCGTGATGGGTGGGCTTGGTGCTCGGGATGGAGGGGGCACTAGAGCCCGTGATGGTTAGAGACTAGTGCCCGTGATGGACGGGAGACTACTGCCCGTGATGGAGGGGGGGACTAGTGCCCATAATGGAGGTGGAGACTTGTGCCCGTGATGGAGGGGTGGTCTAGTGCCCGTGATGGATGAGCTTAGTGCCTGTGATGGAGGTTGTGTTAGTTCCCGTTATGGAGCAGGGGACTAGTGCGCGTAAAGGAGGGGGTACTAGTGCCCGTGATGGAGGGGGAGACTAGTGCCCGTGATGGAAGTGGACAAGTGGCCCTGATAGAGGGGGCGTATTGCCCGTGGTGGAGTCATGAACTAGTGCCCGTGATGGAGGGGAGACTAGTGCCCGTGATGGAGGGGGACTAGTGCCCAAGCTGGAGGTGGGCTCGTGCCCGCAATGGAGGGGGGCACGTGCACATGATGCAGAGAGGGAAATATTGCCCGTTCTGGAGGGGTGACTAGTGCCCGTGATCGAGGGGGAACTAGTGCCCGTGTTGGAGGGGGACTAGTGCCCGTGATGGTGGAAGACAAGAGCCTGTGATGGAGGGAGTTAGTGCCCGTGATGGAGGGAGACTAGTGCCTGTGATGGAGTGAGACTGGTGCCCGTGATGGAGGGGGCTTAGTGCGCGTGGTGGAGGGGTGGACTAGTGCCTTAATGTAGTGGGACTACTGCCCGTGATGGAGGGGTGACTAGTGCCCGTGATGGAGCTAGGGTGGTGCCCGTGATGGAGTGGATTGTGCTAGTGCTCGTGATGGAGGGGAGGTTAGTGCCCATGAGGGAGGCGAGAATAATCCCCGTAATGGAGGTAGGGTCTATAGCCCGTTATGGGGGGAGGGGGGGCTAGTCCCGTTTTGGAGGGGTTTAGTGCCTGTAATGGAGGGGAACTACAGCCCGTGATAGAGGGGGGCTAGTGCCCGTGATGGAGGGGGGAATAGTGCCCGTGATGGAGGGGAGACTAGTACCCGTGATGGAGCTGTGGACTGGTACCCGTGATGCAGTGGGTTGGCCTAGAGCTCGTGATGGAGTGGGGGGGGGGGGGATTAGTTCGCATGATGGAACGGAGACTAAACCCCGTGATGGAGATAGGGACTAGTGCCCGTGATGGAGGGAGGGGACTGGTGCCTGTTTTAGAGAGGTTAGTGCACGTGATGGTGGGGAGATTAGTGCCCGTGCTGGTGGTGGGGTCTAGCGCCTGTGATGGAGTGGGATCTAGTGCCCGTGATGGAGGAGAGACTAGTGCCCATGATGGAGGGGAGACTACTGCCCGTCATGGAGGGGAACTAGTGCCCTTGATGGATTGGGCGGTTTGTGCCCGTGATGGACGAGAGACTAGTGCCCGTGATGGAGGGGAGACTAGTAGCCATGATGGAAGGGGTCTAGTGTCCGTGATGGAGGGGTAGACTATTGCCCGTCATGGAGAGTTAGACTAGTGCCCATGATGGAGGGGAAGAGCAGTGCCCCTGATGGAGCGGGGACAAGTGCCCTTGATGGAAGGAGACTAGCGCCCGTGATGGATGGGCTTAGTGCCCGTGATGGAAGTGGGTTAGTGCCCCTCATGGAGGAAGACTAGTGCCCTTGATGGAATGGTGTTAGTGTCCCTGATGGAAGGGTGGAACTAGTGCTCGTGGTGGAGGGGGGACTAGTGCCCGTGATGGAGGGAGAGACTAGATCCCGTGATGGATGGGCTTAGTGCCCGTGATGGAAGTGGGTTAGTCCCTGTCAAGAGGGAGACTAGTGCCCGTGATGGAATTGTGTTAGTGCCCCTGATGGAAGGGTGGAACTAGTGCCGTGATTGTCGGCAGACTAGTGCCCTTGATGGAGGGGGGACTAGTGCCCGTGATCGTCGGGAGACTAGTGCCCGTGATGGTAATGGGTTAGTGCCCGTAATGGAGGGGAGACCAGTGCGCGTGATGGAGTGGAGACTAGTGTCCGTGATGTAGGAAGGGACTAGTTACCGTGACAGAGGGGGGGCTAGTGCCCGTGATAGAGGGGGGACTAGTGCCCTTGATGGAGGGGGGACTAGTGCCCGTGATCGTCGGGAGACTAGTGCCCGTGATAGAGGGGCGACTAGTGCCGTGATTGTCGGGAGACTAGTGCCCTTGATGGAGGGGGGACTAGTGCCCGTGATCGTCGGGAGACTAGTGCCCGTGATGGAAGTGGGTTAGTGCCCGTAATAGAATGGAGACTAGTGCGCGTGATGGAGTGGAGACTGGTGCCCGTGATGGAGGGGAGAATAGTGCCCGTGATGGAGGGAGAGACTAGAGCCCGTGATGGATGGGTTTAGTGCCCGTGATGGAGGGGGTGTTAGTTCCCGTGATGGAGGTGGACAAGTGCCCGTGATGGAGGGGGCTTAGTGCCCGTGGTGGAGTGATGGATTAGTGCCCGTGATGGAGGGGAGACAAGTGTCCGTGATGGAGTGGAACTGGTGCCCGTGATGGAGGTGGGACTCGTGCCCGCAATGCAGTGGGGACACGTGCCCAAGGATGCAGGGAGGGAACTATTGCCCGTGCTGGAGGGGTGATTAGTGCCCGTGTTGGAGAGGGTCTAGTTCCCATGATGGTGGGAGACAAGACCCTGTGATGGCGAGAGACTAGTGCCCGTGATGGAAGGGTGTTAGTGCCCCTGATGTAAGGGTGGAACTAGTGCCCGTGATGGAGGGGGGACTAGTGCCCGTGATGGAAGGAGAGACTAGATCCCGTGATGGATGAGCTTAGTGCCCGGGATGGAGGGGACGCGGGACTAGTGCCCGTGATGGAGTGAGAGTAGTGCCCGTGATGGAGGGGGAACTAGTGCCCCTGATGGAGCGGGGACAAGTGCCCTTGATGGAAGGAGACTAGCGCCCGTGATGGATGGGCTTAGTGCCCGTGATGGAAGTGGGTTAGTGCCCCTCATGGAGGAAGACTAGTGCCCTTGATGGAATGGTGTTAGTGTCCCTGATGGAAGGGTGGAACTAGTGCTCGTGGTGGAGGGGGGACTAGTGCCCGTGATGGAGGGAGAGACTAGATCCCGTGATGGATGGGCTTAGTGCCCGTGATGGAAGTGGGTTAGCGCCCCTGATGGACGGGGGACTAGTGACCGTGAAGGAGGGGGGACTAGCACCCGTGATGGATGGCCTTAGTGCCAGTGATGTAAGTGGGTTAGTGCCCCTGATGGAGGGGGGACTAGTGAACGTGAAGGAGGGGGGATTAGTGCACGTGATGGAGTGGGGACTAGTGCCAGTGATGGAAGGAGAGACTAGATCCCGTGATGGATGAGCTTAATGCCCGGGATGGAGGGGACGCGGGACTAGTGCCCGTGATGGAGTGAGAGTAGTGCCCGTGATGGAGGGGGAACTAGTGCCCCTGATGGAGCGGGGACAAGTGCCCTTGATGGAAGGAGACTAGCACCCGTGATGGATGGGCTTAGTGCCCGTGATGGAGGGGGACTAGTGCCCAAGCTGGAGGTGGGCTCGTGCCCTCAATGGAGGGGGGCACGTGAACATGATGCAGAGAGGGAAATATTGCCCGTTCTGGAGGGGTGACTAGTGCCCGTGATCGAGGGGGAACTAGTGCCCGTGTTGGAGGGGGACTAGTGCCCGTGATGGTGGAAGACAAGAGCCTGTGATGGAGGGAGTTAGTGCCCCTCATGGAGGAAGACTAGTGCCCTTGATGGAATGGTGTTAGTGTCCCTGATGGAAGGGTGGAACTAGTGCTCGTGGTGGAGGGGGGACTAGTGCCCGTGATGGAGGGAGAGACTAGATCCCGTGATGGATGGGCTTAGTGCCCGTGATGGAAGTGGGTTAGCGCCCGTGATGGATGGGCTTAGTGCCCGTGATGGAAGTGGGTTAGTCCCTGTCAAGAGGGAGACTAGTGCCCGTGATGGAATCGTGTTAGTGCCCCTGATGGAAGGGTGGAACTAGTGCCGTGATTGTCGGCAGACTAGTGCCCTTGATGGAGGGGGGACTAGTGCCCGTGATCGTCGGGAGACTAGTGCCCGTGATGGTAATGGGTTAGTGCCCGTAATGGAGGGGAGACGAGTGCGCGTGATGGAGTGGAGACTAGTGTCCGTGATGTAGGAAGGGACTAGTTACCGTGACAGAGGGGGGGCTAGTGCCCGTGATAGAGGGGGGACTAGTGCCCTTGATGGAGGGGGGACTAGTGCCCGTGATCGTCGGGAGACTAGTGCCCGTGATAGAGGGGCGACTAGTGCCCATGATGGAGGTGGCCTAGTGCCCGTGATAGAGGGGGGACTAGTGCCGTGATTGTCGGGAGACTAGTGCCCTTGATGGAGGGGGGACTAGTGCCCGTGATCGTCGGGAGACTAGTGCCCGTGATGGAAGTGGGTTAGTGCCCGTAATAGAATGGAGACTAGTGCGCGTGATGGAGTGGAGACTGGTGCCCGTGATGGAGGGGAGAATAGTGCCCGTGATGGAGGGAGAGACTAGAGCCCGTGATGGATGGGTTTAGTGCCCGTGATGGAGGGGGTGTTAGTTCCCGTGATGGAGGTGGACAAGTGCCCGTGATGGAGGGGGCTTAGTGCCCGTGGTGGAGTGATGGATTAGTGCCCGTGATGGAGGGGAGACAAGTGTCCGTGATGGAGTGGGACTGGTGCCCGTGATGGAGGTGGGACTCGTGCCCGCAATGCAGTGGGGACACGTGCCCATGATGCAGGGAGGGAACTATTGCCCGTGCTGGAGGGGTGATTAGTGCCCGTGTTGGAGAGGGTCTAGTTCCCGTGATGGTGGGAGACAAGACCCTGTGATGGCGAGAGACTAGTGCCCGTGATGGAAGGGTGTTAGTGCCCCTGATGTAAGGGTGGAACTAGTGCCCGTGATGGAGGGGGGACTAGTGCCCGTGATGGAAGGAGAGACTAGATCCCGTGATGGATGAGCTTAGTGCCCGGGATGGAGGGGACGCGGGACTAGTGCCCGTGATGGAGTGAGAGTAGTGCCCGTGATGGAGGGGGAACTAGTGCCCCTGATGGAGCGGGGACAAGTGCCCTTGATGGAAGGAGACTAGCGCCCGTGATGGATGGGCTTAGTGCCCGTGATGGAAGTGGGTTAGTGCCCCTCATGGAGGAAGACTAGTGCCCTTGATGGAATGGTGTTAGTGTCCCTGATGGAAGGGTGGAACTAGTGCTCGTGGTGGAGGGGGGACTAGTGCCCGTGATGGAGGGAGAGACTAGATCCCGTGATGGATGGGCTTAGTGCCCGTGATGGAAGTGGGTTAGCGCCCCTGATGGACGGGGGACTAGTGACCGTGAAGGAGGGGGGACTAGCACCCGTGATGGATGGCCTTAGTGCCAGTGATGTAAGTGGGTTAGTGCCCCTGATGGAGGGGGGACTAGTGAACGTGAAGGAGGGGGGATTAGTGCACGTGATGGAGTGGGGACTAGTGCCAGTGATGGAAGGAGAGACTAGATCCCGTGATGGATGGGCTTAATGCCCGGGATGGAGGGGACGCGGGACTAGTGCCCGTGATGGAGTGAGAGTAGTGCCCGTGATGGAGGGGGAACTAGTGCCCCTGATGGAGCGGGGACAAGTGCCCTTGATGGAAGGAGACTAGCACCCGTGATGGATGGGCTTAGTGCCCGTGATGGAAGTGGGTTAGTGCCCCTCATGGAGGAAGACTAGTGCCCTTGATGGAATGGTGTTAGTGTCCCTGATGGGTGGAACTAGTGCTCGTGGTGGAGGGGGGACTAGTGCCCGTGATGGAGGGAGAGACTAGATCCCGTGATGGATGGGCTTAGTGCCCGTGATGGAAGTGGGTTAGCGCCCCTGATGGACGGGGGACTAGTGACCGTGAAGGAGGGGGGACAAGCGCCCGTGATGGATGGCCTTAGTGCCAGTGATGTAAGTGGGTTAGTGCCCCTGATGGAGGGGGGACTAGTGAACGTGAAGGAGGGGGGATTAGTGCACGTGATGGAGTGGGGACTAGTGCCAGTGATGGATGGGCTTAGAGCCCGTGATGGAAGTGGGTTAGTGCCCCTGATGGAGGGGGGACTAGTGAACGTGAAGGAGGGGGGATTAGTGCACGTGATGGAGTGGGGACTAGTGCCAGTGATGGATGGGCTTAAAGCCCGTGATGGAAGTGGGTTAGTGCCCGTGATGAAGGGAGGACTAGTAACCGTGGAGGGGGGACTAGTGCCCATGATGGAGTGGGGACAAGTGCCCGTGATGCAGGGGGGGGGGGGTGAAACTAGAGCCCGTGACGGAGGGGAGAATAGTGCCCGTGATGGAGGGGGACTAGTGCACGTGATGGAGGGGGAATAGTGCCCGTGATGGAAGCGTGTTAATGCCCCTGATAGAAGGGGGGAACTAGTGCCCGTGATGCAGGGGGGGAACTAGTGCCCATGATGGAGGAGGCCTAGTGCCCATGATGGATTGGGCCTAGTGCCCGTGATAGAGGGGGGACTACTGCCGTGATTGTTGGGAGACTAGTGCCCTTGATGGAGGGGGGACTAGTGCCCGTGATCGTCGGGAGACTAATGCCCGTGATGGAAGTGGGTTAGTGCCCGTAATGGAGGGGAGACTAGTGCCCGTGATGTAGGAGGGGACTAGTTACCGTGATAGAGGGGGGCTAGTGCCCGTGATAGAGGGGGGACTAGTTCCCGTGATAGTCGGGAGACTAGTGCCCTCGATGGAGGAGGGACTAGTGCCCGTGATCGTCGGGAGACTAGTGCCCGTGATAGAGGGGCGACTAGTGCCCATGATGGAGGGGGAACTAGTGCCCGTGATCGTCGGGAGACTAGTGCCCGTGATGGAAGTGGGTTAGTGCCCGTAATGTAGGGAAGACTAGGGCGCGTGATGGAGTGGAGACTAGTGCCCGTGATGGAGGAGGGAACTAGTTCCCGTGATGGACGGGAGGCTAGTGTCCGTGATGGTGGGAGACTAGTGCTTGTGATAGAGGAGGTTAGTGCCCGTGCTGGAGGGAGACTAGTGCTTGTGATGGAGGGAGACTAGTGTCCGTGATGGAGGGGGTTGGTGCCCGGGATGGAGGGGGGGGGGACTAGTGCCCGTGATGGAGGGAGAGACTAGAGTCCGTGATGGATGGGCTTAGTGCCCGTGATGGAGGGGGTGTTAGTTCCCGTGATGGAGAGCGGGACTAGTGCCCGTGCTGGAGGGGTGATTAGTGCCCGTGATGGAGAGGGACTAGTTCCCGTGATGGTGGGAGATAAGAGCCTGTGATAGAGGGAGATTAGTGCCCGTGATGGAGAGGGACTAGTTCCCGTGATAGTGGGAGACAAGAGTCTGTGATAGAGGGAGATTATTGCCCGTGATGGAGGGGGACTAGTGCCCGTGATGGAAGGATGTTAGTGCCCCTGATGTAAGGGTGGAACTAGTGCCCGTGATGGAGGGGGGACTAGTGCCCGTGATGGAGGGAGAGACTAGATACCGTGATTGATGGGCTTAGTGCCTGTGATGGAGGGAGAGCAGTGCCCATGATGGAGGGGGGACTAGTGCCCATGGTGGAGGGGGGACTAGTGCCCGTGATGGAGGGAGACTAGCGCCCGTGATGGATGGGCTTAGTACCCGTAATGGAAGTGGCATAGTGCCCGTCGTGGTGGGAGACTAGTGCCCCTGATGGAAGGGAGGAGCTAGTGCCCGTGATGGAGGGGGACTAGTGCCCGTGATGGAGGGAGAGACTAGATCCCGTGATGGACGGGCTTAGTGCCCGGGATGGAGGGGGGCGGGGGACTAGTGCCCGTGATGGAGGGAGAGTAGTGCCCGTGATGCAGGGGGGACTAGTCCCCGTGATGGGGGGGAGACTAACGCCCGTGATGGATGGGCTTAGTGCCCGTGATGGAATTGGGTTAGTGCCCGTGATAGAGGGGAGTCTAGTGCCCGTGATGGAGGGAGACTAGTGCCCGTGGTGGAAGTGGGTTAGTGCCCGTGATGGAAGGGGGACTAGTGACCGTGAAGGAGGGGGGACTAGTGCCCGTGATGGAGTGGGGTATAAGTACCCGTTACGGAGGGGGGAAAGTAGTGCAAGTGATGGAGGGGGGTTAGTGCCCGTGCAGGAAGTGGGATTAGTGCCCGTGATGGATGGCTTAGTTCCCGCGATGGAGGTGGTTTTATTTCCCGTGATGGAGCAGGGGACTACTGCCCTTGATGGAGGGGGGACTCGTGCCCGCGATAGAGGTGGGACTCGTGCCCGTGATGCAGGGGGACTAGTGACCGTGATGGAGGGGTGTTAGTGACCGTGATGGTGAGAGACTAGTGCCCGTGATGCAGGGGGACTAGTGACCGTGATGGGTGGGCTTGGTGCTCGGGATGGAGGGGGCACTAGAGCCCGTGATGGTTAGAGACTAGTGCCCGTGATGGACGGGAGACTACTGCCCGTGATGGAGGGGGGGACTAGTGCCCATAATGGAGGTGGAGACTTGTGCCCGTGATGGAGGGGTGGTCTAGTGCCCGTGATGGATGAGCTTAGTGCCTGTGATGGAGGTTGTGTTAGTTCCCGTTATGGAGCAGGGGACTAGTGCGCGTAAAGGAGGGGGTACTAGTGCCCGTGATGGAGGGGGAGACTAGTGCCCGTGATGGAAGTGGACAAGTGGCCCTGATAGAGGGGGCGTAGTGCCCGTGGTGGAGTCATGAACTAGTGCCCGTGATGGAGGGGAGACTAGTGCCCGTGATGGAGGGGGACTAGTGCCCAAGCTGGAGGTGGGCTCGTGCCCGCAATGGAGGGGGGCACGTGCACATGATGCAGAGAGGGAAATATTGCCCGTTCTGGAGGGGTGACTAGTGCCCGTGATCGAGGGGGAACTAGTGCCCGTGTTGGAGGGGGACTAGTGCCCGTGATGGTGGAAGACAAGAGCCTGTGATGGAGGGAGTTAGTGCCCGTGATGGAGGGAGACTAGTGCCTGTGATGGAGGGAGACTGGTGCCCGTGATGGAGTGGATTGTGCTAGTGCTCGTGATGGAGGGGAGGTTAGTGCCCATGAGGGAGGCGAGAATAATCCCCGTAATGGAGGTAGGGTCTATAGCCCGTTATGGGGGGAGGGGGGGCTAGTCCCGTTTTGGAGGGGTTTAGTGCCTGTAATGGAGGGGAACTACAGCCCGTGATAGAGGGGGGCTAGTGCCCGTGATGGAGGGGGGAATAGTGCCCGTGATGGAGGGGAGACTAGTACCCGTGATGGAGCTGTGGACTGGTACCCGTGATGCAGTGGGTTGGCCTAGAGCTCGTGATGGAGTGGGGGGGGGGGGATTAGTTCGCATGATGGAACGGAGACTAAACCCCGTGATGGAGATAGGGACTAGTGCCCGTGATGGAGGGAGGGGACTGGTGCCTGTTTTAGAGAGGTTAGTGCCCGTGATGGTGGGGAGATTAGTGCCCGTGCTGGTGGTGGGGTCTAGCGCCTGTGATGGAGTGGGATCTAGTGCCCGTGATGGAGGAGAGACTAGTGCCCATGATGGAGGGGAGACTACTGCCCGTCATGGAGGGGAACTAGTGCCCTTGATGGATTGGGGGGTTTGTGCCCGTGATGGACGAGAGACTAGTGCCCGTGATGGAGGGGAGACTAGTAGCCATGATGGAAGGGGTCTAGTGTCCGTGATGGAGGGGTAGACTATTGCCCGTCATGGAGAGTTAGACTAGTGCCCATGATGGAGGGGAAGAGCAGTGCCCCTGATGGAGCGGGGACAAGTGCCCTTGATGGAAGGAGACTAGCGCCCGTGATGGATGGGCTTAGTGCCCGTGATGGAAGTGGGTTAGTGCCCCTCATGGAGGAAGACTAGTGCCCTTGATGGAATGGTGTTAGTGTCCCTGATGGAAGGGTGGAACTAGTGCTCGTGGTGGAGGGGGGCTAGTGCCCGTGATGGAGGGAGAGACTAGATCCCGTGATGGATGGGCTTAGTGCCCGTGATGGAAGTGGGTTAGCGCCCGTGATGGATGGGCTTGGTGCCCGTGATGGAAGTGGGTTAGTCCCTGTCAAGAGGGAGACTAGTGCCCGTGATGGAATCGTGTTAGTGCCCCTGATGGAAGGGTGGAACTAGTGCCGTGATTGTCGGCAGACTAGTGCCCTTGATGGAGGGGTGACTAGTGCCCGTGATCGTCGGGAGACTAGTGCCCGTGATGGTAATGGGTTAGTGCCCGTAATGGAGGGGAGACTAGTGCGCGTGATGGAGTGGAGACTAGTGTCCGTGATGTAGGAAGGGACTAGTTACCGTGACAGAGGGGGGGCTAGTGCCCGTGATAGAGGGGGGACTAGTGCCCTTGATGGAGGGGGGACTAGTGCCCGTGATCGTCGGGAGACTAGTGCCCGTGATAGAGGGGCGACTAGTGCCCATGATGGAGGTGGCCTAGTGCCCGTGATAGAGGGGGGACTAGTGCCGTGATTGTCGGGAGACTAGTGCCCTTGATGGAGGGGGGACTAGTGCCCGTGATCGTCGGGAGACTAGTGCCCGTGATGGAAGTGGGTTAGTGCCCGTAATAGAATGGAGACTAGTGCGCGTGATGGAGTGGAGACTGGTGCCCGTGATGGAGGGGAGAATAGTGCCCGTGATGGAGGGAGAGACTAGAGCCCGTGATGGATGGGTTTAGTGCCCGTGATGGAGGGGGTGTTAGTTCCCGTGATGGAGGTGGACAAGTGCCCGTGATGGAGGGGGCTTAGTGCCCGTGGTGGAGTGATGGATTAGTGCCCGTGATGGAGGGGAGACAAGTGTCCGTGATGGAGTGGAACTGGTGCCCGTGATGGAGGTGGGACTCGTGCCCGCAATGCAGTGGGGACACGTGCCCATGATGCAGGGAGGGAACTATTGCCCGTGCTGGAGGGGTGATTAGTGCCCGTGTTGGAGAGGGTCTAGTTCCCATGATGGTGGGAGACAAGACCCTGTGATGGCGAGAGACTAGTGCCCGTGATGGAAGGGTGTTAGTGCCCCTGATGTAAGGGTGGAACTAGTGCCCGTGATGGAGGGGGGACTAGTGCCCGTGATGGAAGGAGAGACCAGATCCCGTGATGGATGAGCTTAGTGCCCGGGATGGAGGGGACGCGGGACTAGTGCCCGTGATGGAGTGAGAGTAGTGCCCGTGATGGAGGGGGAACTAGTGCCCCTGATGGAGCGGGGACAAGTGCCCTTGATGGAAGGAGACTAGCGCCCGTGATGGATGGGCTTAGTGCCCGTGATGGAAGTGGGTTAGTGCCCCTCATGGAGGAAGACTAGTGCCCTTGATGGAATGGTGTTAGTGTCCCTGATGGAAGGGTGGAACTAGTGCTCGTGGTGGAGGGGGGACTAGTGCCCGTGATGGAGGGAGAGACTAGATCCCGTGATGGATGGGCTTAGTGCCCGTGATGGAAGTGGGTTAGCGCCCCTGATGGACGGGGGACTAGTGACCGTGAAGGAGGGGGGACTAGCACCCGTGATGGATGGCCTTAGTGCCAGTGATGTAAGTGGGTTAGTGCCCCTGATGGAGGGGGGACTAGTGAACGTGAAGGAGGGGGGATTAGTGCACGTGATGGAGTGGGGACTAGTGCCAGTGATGGAAGGAGAGACTAGATCCCGTGATGGATGAGCTTAATGCCCGGGATGGAGGGGACGCGGGACTAGTGCCCGTGATGGAGTGAGAGTAGTGCCCGTGATGGAGGGGGAACTAATGCCCCTGATGGAGCGGGGACAAGTGCCCTTGATGGAAGGAGACTAGCACCCGTGATGGATGGGCTTAGTGCCCGTGATGGAGGGGGACTAGTGCCCAAGCTGGAGGTGGGCTCGTGCCCTCAATGGAGGGGGGCACGTGAACATGATGCAGAGAGGGAAATATTGCCCGTTCTGGAGGGGTGACTAGTGCCCGTGATCGAGGGGGAACTAGTGCCCGTGTTGGAGGGGGACTAGTGCCCGTGATGGTGGAAGACAAGAGCCTGTGATGGAGGGAGTTAGTGCCCGTGATGGAGGGAGACTAGTGCCTGTGATGGAGGGAGACTGGTGCCCGTGATGGAGGGGGCTTAGTGCGCGTGGTGGAGGGGTGGACTAGTGCCTTAATGTAGTGGGACTACTGCCCGTGATGGAGGGGTGACTAGTGCCCGTGATGGAGCTAGGGACTGGTGCCCGTGATGGAGTGGATTGTGCTGGTGCTCGTGATGGAGGGGAGGTTAGTGCCCATGAGGGAGGCGAGAATAATCCCCGTAATGGAGGTAGGGTCTATAGCCCGTTATGGGGGGAGGGGGGGCTAGTCCCGTTTTGGAGGGGTTTAGTGCCTGTAATGGAGGGGAACTACAGCCCGTGATAGAGGGGGGCTAGTGCCCGTGATGGAGGGGGGAATAGTGCCCGTGATGGAGGGGAGACTAGTACCCGTGATGGAGCTGTGGACTGGTACCCGTGATGCAGTGGGTTGGCCTAGAGCTCGTGATGGAGTGGGGGGGGGGGGATTAGTTCGCATGATGGAACGGAGACTAAACCCCGTGATGGAGATAGGGACTAGTGCCCGTGATGGAGGGAGGGGACTGGTGCCTGTTTTAGAGAGGTTAGTGCCCGTGATGGTGGGGAGATTAGTGCCCGTGCTGGTGGTGGGGTCTAGCGCCTGTGATGGAGTGGGATCTAGTGCCCGTGATGGAGGAGAGACTAGTGCCCATGATGGAGGGGAGACTACTGCCCGTCATGGAGGGGAACTAGTGCCCTTGATGGATTGGGGGGTTTGTGCCCGTGATGGACGAGAAACTAGTGCCCGTGATGGAGGGGAGACTAGTAGCCATGATGGAAGGGGTCTAGTGTCCGTGATGGAGGGGTAGACTATTGCCCGTCATGGAGAGTTAGACTAGTGCCCATGATGGAGGGGAAGAGCAGTGCCCCTGATGGAGCGGGGACAAGTGCCCTTGATGGAAGGAGACTAGCGCCCGTGATGGATGGGCTTAGTGCCCGTGATGGAAGTGGGTTAGTGCCCCTCATGGAGGAAGACTAGTGCCCTTGATGGAATGGTGTTAGTGTCCCTGATGGAAGGGTGGAACTAGTGCTCGTGGTGGAGGGGGGACTAGTGCCCGTGATGGAGGGAGAGACTAGATCCCGTGATGGATGGGCTTAGTGCCCGTGATGGAAGTGGGTTAGCGCCCGTGATGGATGGGCTTAGTGCCCGTGATGGAAGTGGGTTAGTCCCTGTCAAGAGGGAGACTAGTGCCCGTGATGGAATCGTGTTAGTGCCCCTGATGGAAGGGTGGAACTAGTGCCGTGATTGTCGGCAGACTAGTGCCCTTGATGGAGGGGGGACTAGTGCCCGTGATCGTCGGGAGACTAGTGCCCGTGATGGTAATGGGTTAGTGCCCGTAATGGAGGGGAGACTAGTGCGCGTGATGGAGTGGAGACTAGTGTCCGTGATGTAGGAAGGGACTAGTTACCGTGACAGAGGGGGGGCTAGTGCCCGTGATAGAGGGGGGACTAGTGCCCTTGATGGAGGGGGGACTAGTGCCCGTGATCGTCGGGAGACTAGTGCCGTGATAGAGGGGCGACGAGTGCCCATGATGGAGGTGGCCTAGTGCCCGTGATAGAGGGGGGACTAGTGCCGTGATTGTCGGGAGACTAGTGCCCTTGATGGAGGGGGGACTAGTGCCCGTGATCGTCGGGAGACTAGTGCCCGTGATGGAAGTGGGTTAGTGCCCGTAATAGAATGGAGACTAGTGCGCGTGATGGAGTGGAGACTGGTGCCCGTGATGGAGGGGAGAATAGTGCCCGTGATGGAGGGAGAGACTAGAGCCCGTGATGGATGGGTTTAGTGCCCGTGATGGAGGGGGTGTTAGTTCCCGTGATGGAGGTGGACAAGTGCCCGTGATGGAGGGGGCTTAGTGCCCGTGGTGGAGTGATGGATTAGTGCCCGTGATGGAGGGGAGACAAGTGTCCGTGATGGAGTGGGACTGGTGCCCGTGATGGAGGTGGGACTCGTGCCCGCAATGCAGTGGGGACACGTGCCCATGATGCAGGGAGGGAACTATTGCCCGTGCTGGAGGGGTGATTAGTGCCCGTGTTGGAGAGGGTCTAGTTCCCGTGATGGTGGGAGACAAGACCCTGTGATGGCGAGAGACTAGTGCCCGTGATGGAAGGGTGTTAGTGCCCCTGATGTAAGGGTGGAACTAGTGCCCGTGATGGAGGGGGGACTAGTGCCCGTGATGGAAGGAGAGACTAGATCCCGTGATGGATGAGCTTAGTGCCCGGGATGGAGGGGACGCGGGACTAGTGCCCGTGATGGAGTGAGAGTAGTGCCCGTGATGGAGGGGGAACTAGTGCCCCTGATGGAGCGGGGACAAGTGCCCTTGATGGAAGGAGACTAGCGCCCGTGATGGATGGGCTTAGTGCCCGTGATGGAAGTGGGTTAGTGCCCCTCATGGAGGAAGACTAGTGCCCTTGATGGAATGGTGTTAGTGTCCCTGATGGAAGGGTGGAACTAGTGCTCGTGGTGGAGGGGGGACTAGTGCCCGTGATGGAGGGAGAGACTAGATCCCGTGATGGATGGGCTTAGTGCCCGTGATGGAAGTGGGTTAGCGCCCCTGATGGACGGGGGACTAGTGACCGTGAAGGAGGGGGGACTAGCACCCGTGATGGATGGCCTTAGTGCCAGTGATGTAAGTGGGTTAGTGCCCCTGATGGAGGGGGGACTAGTGAACGTGAAGGAGGGGGGATTAGTGCACGTGATGGAGTGGGGACTAGTGCCAGTGATGGAAGGAGAGACTAGATCCCGTGATGGATGGGCTTAATGCCCGGGATGGAGGGGACGCGGGACTAGTGCCCGTGATGGAGTGAGAGTAGTGCCCGTGATGGAGGGGGAACTAGTGCCCCTGATGGAGCGGGGACAAGTGCCCTTGATGGAAGGAGACTAGCACCCGTGATGGATGGGCTTAGTGCCCGTGATGGAAGTGGGTTAGTGCCCCTCATGGAGGAAGACTAGTGCCCTTGATGGAATGGTGTTAGTGTCCCTGATGGGTGGAACTAGTGCTCGTGGTGGAGGGGGGACTAGTGCCCGTGATGGAGGGAGAGACTAGATCCCGTGATGGATGGGCTTAGTGCCCGTGATGGAAGTGGGTTAGCGCCCCTGATGGACGGGGGACTAGTGACCGTGAAGGAGGGGGGACAAGCGCCCGTGATGGATGGCCTTAGTGCCAGTGATGTAAGTGGGTTAGTGCCCCTGATGGAGGGGGGACTAGTGAACGTGAAGGAGGGGGGATTAGTGCACGTGATGGAGTGGGGACTAGTGCCAGTGATGGATGGGCTTAGAGCCCGTGATGGAAGTGGGTTAGTGCCCCTGATGGAGGGGGGACTAGTGAACGTGAAGGAGGGGGGATTAGTGCACGTGATGGAGTGGGGACTAGTGCCAGTGATGGATGGGCTTAAAGCCCGTGATGGAAGTGGGTTAGTGCCCGTGATGAAGGGAGGACTAGTAACCGTGGAGGGGGGACTAGTGCCCATGATGGAGTGGGGACAAGTGCCCGTGATTGCGGGGGCTTACGCCCCGGGTTGGAGGGGTGGACTAGTGCCCAAGATGGAGGGGGGAGAAGTGCCCGTGATGGAGGGGGGTTAGTACTCGTGAAGGAAGTGGGATTATTGCCCGTGATGGATGGCTTAGTGCCCGTGATGGAGGGGGTTTTAGCTCCCGTGATGGAGCGGGGGACTACTGCCCGCGATGGAGGTGGGACTCGTGCCCGTGATGCGGGGGGGGGGGGGTGAAACTAGAGCCCGTGACGGAGGGGAGAATAGTGCCCGTGATGGAGGGGGACTAGTGCACGTGATGGAGGGGGAATAGTGCCCGTGATGGAAGCGTGTTAATGCCCCTGATAGAAGGGGGGAACTAGTGCCCGTGATGCAGGGGGGGAACTAGTGCCCATGATGGAGGAGGCCTAGTGCCCATGATGGAGTGGGCCTAGTGCCCGTGATAGAGGGGGGACTACTGCCGTGATTGTTGGGAGACTAGTGCCCTTGATGGAGGGGGGCTAGTGCCCGTGATCGTCGGGAGACTAATGCCCGTGATGGAAGTGAGTTAGTGCCCGTAATGGAGGGGAGACTAGTGCCCGTGATGTAGGAGGGGACTAGTTACCGTGATAGAGGGGGGCTAGTGCCCGTGATAGAGGGGGGACTAGTTCCCGTGATAGTCGGGAGACTAGTGCCCTCGATGGAGGAGGGACTAGTGCCCGTGATCGTAGGGAGACTCGTGCCCGTGATAGAGGGGCGACTAGTGCCCATGATGGAGGGGGAACTAGTGCCCGTGATCGTCGGGAGACTAGTGCCCGTGATGGAAGTGGGTTAGTGCCCGTAATGTAGGGAAGACTAGGGCGCGTGATGGAGTGGAGACTAGTGCCCGTGATGGAGGAGGGAACTAGTTCCCGTGATGGACGGGAGGCTAGTGTCCGTGATGGTGGGAGACTAGTGCTTGTGATAGAGGAGGTTAGTGCCCGTGCTGGAGGGAGACTAGTGCTTGTGATGGAGGGAGACCAGTGTCCGTGATGGAGGGGGTTGGTGCCCGGGATGGAGGGGGGGGGGACTAGTGCCCGTGATGGAGGGAGAGACTAGAGTCCGTGATGGATGGGCTTAGTGCCCGTGATGGAGGGGGTGTTAGTTCCCGTGATGGAGAGCGGGACTAGTGCCCGTGCTGGAGGGGTGATTAGTGCCCGTGATGGAGAGGGACTAGTTCCCGTGATGGTGGGAGATAAGAGCCTGTGATAGAGGGAGATTAGTGCCCGTGATGGAGAGGGACTAGTTCCCGTGATAGTGGGAGACAAGAGCCTGTGATAGAGGGAGATTATTGCCCGTGATGGAGGGGGACTAGTGCCCGTGATGGAAGGATGTTAGTGCCCCTGATGTAAGGGTGGAACTAGTGCCCGTGATGGAGGGGGGACTAGTGCCCGTGATGGAGGGAGAGACTAGATACCGTGATTGATGGGCTTAGTGCCTGTGATGGAGGGAGAGTAGTGCCCATGATGGAGGGGGGACTAGTGCACATGGTGGAGGGGGGACTAGTGCCCGTGATGGAGGGAGACTAGCGCCCGTGATGGATGGGCTTAGTACCCGTAATGGAAGTGGCATAGTGCCCGTCGTGGTGGGAGACTAGTGCCCCTGATGGAAGGGAGGAGCTAGTGCCCCTGATGGAAGGGAGGAGCTAGTGCCCGTGATGGAGGGGGACTAGTGCCCGTGATGGTGGGAGAGACTAGATCCCGTGATGGACGGGCTTAGTGCCCGGGATGGAGGGGGGCGGGGGACTAGTGCCCGTGATGGAGGGAGAGTAGTGCCCGTGATGCAGGGGGGACTAGTCCCCGTGATGGGGGGGAGACTAACGCCCGTGATGGATGGGCTTAGTGCCCGTGATGGAATTGGGTTAGTGCCCGTGATAGAGGGGAGTCTAGTGCCCGTGATGGAGGGAGACTAGTGCCCGTGGTGGAAGTGGGTTAGTGCCCGTGATGGAAGGGGGACTAGTGACCGTGAAGGAGGGGGGACTAGTGCCCGTGATGGAGTGGGTATAAGTACCCGTTACGGAGGGGGGGAAAGTAGTGCAAGTGATGGAGGGGGGTTAGTGCCCGTGAAGGAAGTGGGATTAGTGCCCGTGATGGATGGCTTAGTTCCCGCGATGGAGGTGGTTTTATTTCCCGTGATGGAGCAGGGGACTACTGCCCTTGATGGAGGGGGGACTCGTGCCCGCGATAGAGGTGGGACTCGTGCCCGTGATGCAGGGGGACTAGTGACCGTGATGGAGGGGTGTTAGTGCCCGTGATGGTGAGAGACTAGTGCCCGTGATGCAGGGGGACTAGTGACCGTGATGGGTGGGCTTGGTGCTCGGGATGGAGGGGGCACTAGAGCCCGTGATGGTTAGAGACTAGTGCCCGTGATGGACGGGAGACTACTGCCCGTGATGGAGGGGGGGACTAGTGCCCATAATGGAGGTGGAGACTTGTGCCCGTGATGGAGGGGTGGTCTAGTGCCCGTGATGGATGAGCTTAGTGCCTGTGATGGAGGTTGTGTTAGTTCCCGTTATGGAGCAGGGGACTAGTGCGCGTAAAGGAGGGGGTACTAGTGCCCGTGATGGAGGGGGAGACTAGAGCCCGTGATGGAAGTGGACAAGTGGCCCTGATAGAGGGGGCGTAGTGCCCGTGGTGGAGTCATGAACTAGTGCCCGTGATGGAGGGGAGACTAGTGCCCGTGATGGAGGGGGACTAGTGCCCAAGCTGGAGGTGGGCTCGTGCCCGCAATGGAGGGGGGCACGTGCACATGATGCAGAGAGGGAAATATTGCCCGTTCTGGAGGGGTGACTAGTGCCCGTGATCGAGGGGGAACTAGTGCCCGTGTTGGAGGGGGACTAGTGCCCGTGATGGTGGAAGACAAGAGCCCGTGATGGAGGGAGTTAGTGCCCGTGATGGAGGGAGACTAGTGCCTGTGATGGAGGGAGACTGGTGCCCGTGATGGAGGGGGCTTAGTGCGCGTGGTGGAGGGGTGGACTAGTGCCTTAATGTAGTGGGACTACTGCCCGTGATGGAGGGGTGACTAGTGCCCGTGATGGAGTGGATTGTGCTAGTGCTCGTGATGGAGGGGAGGTTAGTGCCCATGAGGGAGGCGAGAATAATCCCCGTAATGGAGGTAGGGTCTATAGCCCGTTATGGGGGGAGGGGGGGCTAGTCCCGTTTTGGAGGGGTTTAGTGCCTGTAATGGAGGGGAACTACAGCCCGTGATAGAGGGGGGCTAGTGCCCGTGATGGAGGGGGGAATAGTGCCCGTGATGGAGGGGAGACTAGTACCCGTGATGGAGCTGTGGACTGGTACCCGTGATGCAGTGGGTTGGCCTAGAGCTCGTGATGGAGTGGGGGGGGGATTAGTTCGCATGATGGAACGGAGACTAAACCCCGTGATGGAGATAGGGACTAGTGCCCGTGATGGAGGGAGGGGACTGGTGCCTGTTTTAGAGAGGTTAGTGCCCGTGATGGTGGGGAGATTAGTGCCCGTGCTGGTGGTGGGGTCTAGCGCCTGTGATGGAGTGGGATCTAGTGCCCGTGATGGAGGAGAGACTAGTGCCCATGATGGAGGGGAGACTACTGCCCGTCATGGAGGGGAACTAGTGCCCTTGATGGATTGGGGGGTTTGTGCCCGTGATGGACGAGAGACTAGTGCCCGTGATGGAGGGGAGACTAGTAGCCATGATGGAAGGGGTCTAGTGTCCGTGATGGAGGGGTAGACTATTGCCCGTCATGGAGAGTTAGACTAGTGCCCATGATGGAGGGGAAGAGCAGTGCCCCTGATGGAGCGGGGACAAGTGCCCTTGATGGAAGGAGACTAGCGCCCGTGATGGATGGGCTTAGTGCCCGTGATGGAAGTGGGTTAGTGCCCCTCATGGAGGAAGACTAGTGCCCTTGATGGAATGGTGTTAGTGTCCCTGATGGAAGGGTGGAACTAGTGCTCGTGGTGGAGGGGGGACTAGTGCCCGTGATGGAGGGAGAGACTAGATCCCGTGATGGATGGGCTTAGTGCCCGTGATGGAAGTGGGTTAGCGCCCCTGATGGACGGGGGACTAGTGACCGTGAAGGAGGGGGGACTAGCACCCGTGATGGATGGCCTTAGTGCCAGTGATGTAAGTGGGTTAGTGCCCCTGATGGAGGGGGGACTAGTGAACGTGAAGGAGGGGGGATTAGTGCACGTGATGGAGTGGGGACTAGTGCCAGTGATGGATGGGCTTAGAGCCCGTGATGGAAGTGGGTTAGTGCTCCTGATGGAGGGGGGACTAGTAAACGTGAAGGAGGGGGGATTAGTGCACGTGATGGAGTGGGGACTAGTGCCAGTGATGGATGGGCTTAAAGCCCGTGATGGAAGTGGGTTAGTGCCCGTGATGAAGGGAGGACTAGTAACCGTGGAGGGGGGACTAGTGCCCATGATGGAGTGGGGACAAGTGCCCGTGATTGCGGGGGCTTAGGCCCCGGGTTGGAGGGGTGGACTAGTGCCCAAGATGGAGGGGGGACTAGTGCCCGTGATGGAGGGAGAGACTAGAGTCCGTGATGGATGGGCTTAGTGCCCGTGATGGAGGGGGTGTTAGTTCCCGTGATGGAGAGCGGGACTAGTGCCCGTGCTGGAGGGGTGATTAGTGCCCGTGATGGAGAGGGACTAGTTCCCGTGATGGTGGGAGATAAGAGCCTGTGATAGAGGGAGATTAGTGCCCGTGATGGAGAGGGACTAGTTCCCGTGATAGTGGGAGACAAGAGCCTGTGATAGAGGGAGATTATTGCCCGTGATGGAGGGGGACTAGTGCCCGTGATGGAAGGATGTTAGTCCCCCTGATGTAAGGGTGGAACTAGTGCCCGTGATGGAGGGGGGACTAGTGCCCGTGATGGAGGGAGAGACTAGATACCGTGATTGATGGGCTTAGTGCCTGTGATGGAGGGAGAGTAGTGCCCATGATGGAGGGGGGACTAGTGCCCATGGTGGAGGGGGGACTAGTGCCCGTGATGGAGGGAGACTAGCGCCCGTGATGGATGGGCTTAGTACCCGTAATGGAAGTGGCATAGTGCCCGTCGTGGTGGGAGACTAGTGCCCCTGATGGAAGGGAGGACTAGTGCCCCTGATGGAAGGGAGGAGCTAGTGCCCGTGATGGAGGGGGACTAGTGCCCGTGATGGAGGGAGAGACTAGATCCCGTGATGGACGGGCTTAGTGCCCGTGATGGAGGGGGGACTAGTCCCCGTGATGGGGGGGAGACTAACGCCCGTGATGGATGGGCTTAGTGCCCGTGATGGAATTGGGTTCGTGCCGGTGATAGAGGGGAGTCTAGTGCCCGTGATGGAATTGGGTTAGTGCCCGTGATAGAGGGGAGTCTAGTGCCCGTGATGGAGGGAGACTAGTGCCCGTGGTGGAAGTGGGTTAGTGCCCGTGATGGAAGGGGGACTAGTGACCGTGAAGGAGGGGGGACTAGTGCCCGTGATGGAGTGGGTATAAGTACCCGTTACGGAGGGGGGAAAGTAGTGCAAGTGATGGAGGGGGGTTAGTGCCCGTGAAGGAAGTGGGATTAGTGCCCGTGATGGATGGCTTAGTTCCCGCGATGGAGGTGGTTTTATTTCCCGTGATGGAGCAGGGGACTACTGCCCTTGATGGAGGGGGGACTCGTGCCCGCGATAGAGGTGGGACTCGTGCCCGTGATGCAGGGGGACTAGTGACCGTGATGGAGGGGTGTTAGTGCCCGTGATGGTGAGAGACTAGTGCCCGTGATGCAGGGGGACTAGTGACCGTGATGGGTGGGCTTGGTGCTCGGGATGGAGGGGGCACTAGAGCCCGTGATGGTTAGAGACTAGTGCCCGTGATGGACGGGAGACTACTGCCCGTGATGGAGGGGGGGACTAGTGCCCATAATGGAGGTGGAGACTTGTGCCCGTGATGGAGGGGTGGTCTAGTGCCCGTGATGGATGAGCTTAGTGCCTGTGATGGAGGTTGTGTTAGTTCCCGTTATGGAGCAGGGGACTAGTGCGCGTAAAGGAGGGGGTACTAGTGCCCGTGATGGAGGGGGAGACTAGTGCCCGTGATGGAAGTGGACAAGTGGCCCTGATAGAGGGGGCGTAGTGCCCGTGGTGGAGTCATGAACTAGTGCCCGTGATGGAGGGGAGACTAGTGCCCGTGATGGAGGGGGACTAGTGCCCAAGCTGGAGGTGGGCTCGTGCCCGCAATGGAGGGGGGCACGTGCACATGATGCAGAGAGGGAAATATTGCCCGTTCTGGAGGGGTGACTAGTGCCCGTGATCGAGGGGGAACTAGTGCCCGTGTTGGAGGGGGACTAGTGCCCGTGATGGTGGAAGACAAGAGCCCGTGATGGAGGGAGTTAGTGCCCGTGATGGAGGGAGACTAGTGCCTGTGATGGAGGGAGACTGGTGCCCGTGATGGAGGGGGCTTAGTGCGCGTGGTGGAGGGGTGGACTAGTGCCTTAATGTAGTGGGACTACTGCCCGTGATGGAGGGGTGACTAGTGCCCGTGATGGAGCTAGGGACTGGTGCCCGTGATGGAGTGGATTGTGCTAGTGCTCGTGATGGAGGGGAGGTTAGTGCCCATGAGGGAGGCGAGAATAATCCCCGTAATGGAGGTAGGGTCTATAGCCCGTTATGGGGGGAGGGGGGGCTAGTCCCGTTTTGGAGGGGTTTAGTGCCTGTAATGGAGGGGAACTACAGCCCGTGATAGAGGGGGGCTAGTGCCCGTGATGGAGGGGGGAATAGTGCCCGTGATGGAGGGGAGACTAGTACCCGTGATGGAGCTGTGGACTGGTACCCGTGATGCAGTGGGTTGGCCTAGAGCTCGTGATGGAGCGGGGGGGGGGGGGGATTAGTTCGCATGATGGAACGGAGACTGAACCCCGTGATGGAGATAGGGACTAGTGCCCGTGATGGAGGGAGGGGACTGGTGCCTGTTTTAGAGAGGTTAGTGCCCGTGATGGTGGGGAGATTAGTGCCCGTGCTGGTGGTGGGGTCTAGCGCCTGTGATGGAGTGGGATCTAGTGCCCGTGATGGAGGAGAGACTAGTGCCCATGATGGAGGGGAGACTACTGCCCGTCATGGAGGGGAACTAGTGCCCTTGATGGATTGGGGGGTTTGTGCCCGTGATGGACGAGAGACTAGTGCCCGTGATGGAGGGGAGACTAGTAGCCATGATGGAAGGGGTCTAGTGTCCGTGATGGAGGGGTAGACTATTGCCCGTCATGGAGAGTTAGACTAGTGCCCATGATGGAGGGGAAGAGCAGTGCCCCTGATGGAGCGGAGACAAGTGCCCTTGATGGAAGGAGACTAGCGCCCGTGATGGATGGGCTTAGTGCCCGTGATGGAAGTGGGTTAGTGCCCCTCATGGAGGAAGACTAGTGCCCTTGATGGAATGGTGTTAGTGTCCCTGATGGAAGGGTGGAACTAGTGCTCGTGGTGGAGGGGGGACTAGTGCCCGTGATGGAGGGAGAGACTAGATCCCGTGATGGATGGGCTTAGTGCCCGTGATGGAAGTGGGTTAGCGCCCGTGATGGATGGGCTTAGTGCCCGTGATGGAAGTGGGTTAGTCCCTGTCAAGAGGGAGACTAGTGCCCGTGATGGAATCGTGTTAGTGCCCCTGATGGAAGGGTGGAACTAGTGCTCGTGGTGGAGGGGGGACTAGTGCCCGTGATGGAGGGAGAGACTAGATCCCGTGATGGATGGGCTTAGTGCCCGTGATGGAAGTGGGTTAGCGCCCCTGATGGACGGGGGACTAGTGACCGTGAAGGAGGGGGGACTAGCACCCGTGATGGATGGCCTTAGTGCCAGTGATGTAAGTGGGTTAGTGCCCCTGATGGAGGGGGGACTAGTGAACGTGAAGGAGGGGGGATTAGTGCACGTGATGGAGTGGGGACTAGTGCCAGTGATGGAAGGAGAGACTAGATCCCGTGATGGATGGGCTTAATGCCCGGGATGGAGGGGACGCGGGACTAGTGCCCGTGATGGAGTGAGAGTAGTGCCCGTGATGGAGGGGGAACTAGTGCCCCTGATGGAGCGGGGACAAGTGCCCTTGATGGAAGGAGACTAGCACCCGTGATGGATGGGCTTAGTGCCCGTGATGGAATTGGGTTAGCGCCCCTGGTGGACGGGGGACTAGTGACCGTGAAGGAGGGGGGACAAGCGCCCGTGATGGATGGCCTTAGTGCCAGTGATGTAAGTGGGTTAGTGCCCCTGATGGAGGGGGGACTAGTGAACGTGAAGGAGGGGGGATTAGTGCACGTGATGGAGTGGGGACTAGTGCCAGTGATGGATGGGCTTAGAGCCCGTGATGGAAGTGGGTTAGTGCCCGTGATGAAGGGAGGACTAGTAACCGTGGAGGGGGGACTAGTGCCCATGATGGAGTGGGGACAAGTGCCCGTGATTGCGGGGGCTTAGGCCCCGGGTTGGAGAGGTGGACTAGTGCCCAAGATGGAGGGGGGAGAAGTGCCCGTGATGGAGGGGGGTTAGTACTCGTGAAGGAAGTGGGATTATTGCCCGTGATGGATGGCTTAGTGCCCGTGATGGAGGGGGTTTTAGCTCCCGTGATGGAGCGGGGGACTACTGCCCGCGATGGAGGTGGGACTCGTGCCCGTGATGCAGGGGGGGGGGGTGAAACTAGAGCCCGTGACGGAGGGGAGAATAGTGCCCGTGATGGAGGGGGACTAGTGCACGTGATGGAGGGGGAATAGTGCCCGTGATGGAAGCGTGTTAATGCCCCTGATAGAAGGGGGGAACTAGTGCCCGTGATGCAGGGGGGGAACTAGTGCCCATGATGGAGGAGGCCTAGTGCCCATGATGGAGTGGGCCTAGTGCCCGTGATAGAGGGGGGACTACTGCCGTGATTGTTGGGAGACTAGTGCCCTTGATGGAGGGGGGACTAGTGCCCGTGATCGTCGGGAGACTAATGCCCGTGATGGAAGTGGGTTAGTGCCCGTAATGGAGGGGAGACTAGTGCCCGTGATGTAGGAGGGGACTAGTTACCGTGATAGAGGGGGGCTAGTGCCCGTGATAGATGGGGGACTAGTTCCCGTGATAGTCGGGAGACTAGTGCCCTCGATGGAGGAGGGACTAGTGCCCGTGATCGTCGGGAGACTAGTGCCCGTGATAGAGGGGCGACTAGTGCCCATGATGGAGGGGGAACTAGTGCCCGTGATCGTCGGGAGACTAGTGCCCGTGATGGAAGTGGGTTAGTGCCCGTAATGTAGGGAAGACTAGGGCGCGTGATAGAGTGGAGACTAGTGCCCGTGATGGAGGAGGGAACTAGTTCCCGTGATGGACGGGAGGCTAGTGTCCGTGATGGTGGGAGACTAGTGCTTGTGATAGAGGAGGTTAGTGCCCGTGCTGGAGGGAGACTAGTGCTTGTGATGGAGGGAGACTAGTGTCCGTGATGGATGGGCTTGGTGCCCGGGATGGAGGTGGGAGGGGGACTAGTGCCCGTGATGGAGGGAGAGACTAGAGTCCGTGATGGATGGGCTTAGTGCCCGTGATGGAGGGGGTGTTAGTTCCCGTGATGGAGAGCGGGACTAGTGCCCGTGCTGGAGGGGTGATTAGTGCCCGTGATGGAGAGGGACTAGTTCCCGTGATGGTGGGAGATAAGAGCCTGTGATAGAGGGAGATTAGTGCCCGTGATGGAGAGGGACTAGTTCCCGTGATAGTGGGAGACAAGAGCCTGTGATAGAGGGAGATTATTGCCCGTGATGGAGGGGGACTAGTGCCCGTGATGGAAGGATGTTAGTGCCCCTGATGTAAGGGTGGAACTAGTGCCCGTGATGGAGGGGGGACTAGTGCCCGTGCTGGAGGGAGAGACTAGATACCGTGATTGATGGGCTTAGTGCCTGTGATGGAGGGAGAGTAGTGCCCATGATGGAGGGGGGACTAGTGCCCATGGTGGAGGGGGGGACTAGTGCCCGTGATGGAGGGAGACTAGCGCCCGTGATGGATGGGCTTAGTACCCGTAATGGAAGTGGCATAGTGCCCGTCGTGGTGGGAGACTAGTGCCCCTGATGGAAGGGAGGAGCTAGTGCCCCTGATGGAAGGGAGGAGCTAGTGCCGTGATGGAGGGGGACTAGTGCCCGTGATGGAGGGAGAGACTAGATCCCGTGGTGGACGGGCTTAGTGCCCGGGATGGAGGGGGCGGGGGACTAGTGCCCGTGATGGAGGGAGAGTAGTGCCCGTGATGCAGGGGGGACTCGTCCCCGTGATGGGGGGGAGACTAACGCCCGTGATGGATGGGCTTAGTGCCCGTGATGGAATTGGTTTAGTGCCCGTGATAGAGGGGAGAATAATCCCCGTAATGGAGGTAGGGTCTATAGCCCGTTATGGGGAGAGGGGGGGGCTAGTCCCGTTTTGGAGGGGTTTAGTGCCTGTAATGGAGGGGATCTACAGCCCGTGATAGAGGGGGGCTAGTGCCCGTGATGGAGGGGGGAATAGTGCCCGTGATGGAGGGGAGACTAGTACCCGTGATGGAGCTGTGGACTGGTACCCGTGATGCAGTGGGTTGGCCTAGAGCTCGTGATGGAGCGGGGGGGGGGGGATTAGTTCGCATGATGGAACGGAGACTGAACCCCGTGATGGAGATAGGGACTAGTGCCCGTGATGGAGGGAGGGGACTGGTGCCTGTTTTAGAGAGGTTAGTGCCCGTGATGGTGGGGAGATTAGTGCCCGTGCTGGTGGTGGGGTCTAGCGCCTGTGATGGAGTGGGATCTAGTGCCCGTGATGGAGGAGAGACTAGTGCCCATGATGGAGGGGAGACTACTGCCCGTCATGGAGGGGAACTAGTGCCCTTGATGGATTGGGGGGTTTGTGCCCGTGATGGACGAGAGACTAGTGCCCGTGATGGAGGGGAGACTAGTAGCCATGATGGAAGGGGTCTAGTGTCCGTGATGGAGGGGTAGGACTATTGCCCGTCATGGAGAGTTAGACTAGTGCCCATGATGGAGGGGAAGAGCAGTGCCCCTGATGGAGCGGAGACAAGTGCCCTTGATGGAAGGAGACTAGCGCCCGTGATGGATGGGCTTAGTGCCCGTGATGGAAGTGGGGTTAGTGCCCCTCATGGAGGAAGACTAGTGCCCTTGATGGAATGGTGTTAGTGTCCCTGATGGAAGGGTGGAACTAGTGCTCGTGGTGGAGGGGGGACTAGTGCCCGTGATGGAGGGAGAGACTAGATCCCGTGATGGATGGGCTTAGTGCCCGTGATGGAAGTGGGTTAGCGCCCGTGATGGATGGGCTTAGTGCCCGTGATGGAAGTGGGTTAGTCCCTGTCAAGAGGGAGGACTAGTGCCCGTGATGGAATCGTGTTAGTGCCCCTGATGGAAGGGTGGAACTAGTGCTCGTGGTGGAGGGGGGGACTAGTGCCCGTGATGGAGGGAGAGACTAGATCCCGTGATGGATGGGCTTAGTGCCCGTGATGGAAGTGGGTTAGCGCCCCTGATGGACGGGGGACTAGTGACCGTGAAGGAGGGGGGACTAGCACCCGTGATGGATGGCCTTAGTGCAGTGATGTAAGTGGGTTAGTGCCCCTGATGGAGGGGGGACTAGTGAACGTGAAGGAGGGGGGATTAGTGCACGTGATGGAGTGGGGACTAGTGCCAGTGATGGAAGGAGAGACTAGATCCCGTGATGGATGGGCTTAATGCCCGGGATGGAGGGGACGCGGGACTAGTGCCCGTGATGGAGTGAGAGTAGTGCCCGTGATGGAGGGGGAACTAGTGCCCCTGATGGAGCGGGGACAAGTGCCCTTGATGGAAGGAGACTAGCACCCGTGATGGATGGGCTTAGTGCCCGTGATGGAAGTGGGTTAGTGCCCCTCATGGAGGAAGACTAGTGCCCCTTGATGGAATGGTGTTAGTGTCCCTGATGGGTGGAACTAGTGCTCGTGGTGGAGGGGGGACTAGTGCCCGTGATGGAGGGAGAGACTAGATCCCGTGATGGATGGGCTTAGTGCCCGTGATGGAATTGGGTTAGCGCCCCTGGTGGACGGGGGACTAGTGACCGTGAAGGAGGGGGGACAAGCGCCCGTGATGGATGGCCTTAGTGCCAGTGATGTAAGTGGGTTAGTGCCCCTGATGGAGGGGGGACTAGTGAACGTGAAGGAGGGGGGATTAGTGCACGTGATGGAGTGGGGACTAGTGCCAGTGATGGATGGGCTTAGAGCCCGTGATGGAAGTGGGTTAGTGCCCGTGATGAAGGGAGGACTAGTAACCGTGGAGGGGGGACTAGTGCCCATGATGGAGTGGGGACAAGTGCCCGTGATTGCGGGGCTTAGGCCCCGGGTTGGAGAGGTGGACTAGTGCCCAAGATGGAGGGGGGAGAAGTGCCCGTGATGGAGGGGGGTTAGTACTCGTGAAGGAAGTGGGATTATTGCCCGTGATGGATGGCTTAGTGCCCGTGATGGAGGGGGTTTTAGCTCCCGTGATGGAGCGGGGGACTACTGCCCGCGATGGAGGTGGGACTCGTGCCCGTGATGCAGGGGGGGGGGGTGAAACTAGAGCCCGTGACGGAGGGGAGAATAGTGCCCGTGATGGAGGGGGACTAGTGCACGTGATGGAGGGGGAATAGTGCCCGTGATGGAAGCGTGTTAATGCCCCTGATAGAAGGGGGGAACTAGTGCCGTGATGCAGGGGGGGAACTAGTGCCCATGATGGAGGAGGCCTAGTGCCCATGATGGAGTGGGCCTAGTGCCCGTGATAGAGGGGGGGACTACTGCCGTGATTGTTGGGAGACTACTGCCCTTGATGGAGGGGGGACTAGTGCCCGTGATCGTCGGGAGACTAATGCCCGTGATGGAAGTGGGTTAGTGCCCGTAATGGAGGGGAGACTAGTGCCCGTGATGTAGGAGGGGACTAGTTACCGTGATAGAGGGGGGCTAGTGCCCGTGATAGAGGGGGGACTAGTTCCCGTGATAGTCGGGAGACTAGTGCCCTCGATGGAGGAGGGACTAGTGCCCGTGATCGTCGGGAGACTAGTGCCCGTGATAGAGGGGCGACTAGTGCCCATGATGGAGGGGAACTAGTACCCGTGATCGTCGGGAGACTAGTGCCCGTGATGGAAGTGGGTTAGTGCCCGTAATGTAGGGAAGACTAGGGCGCGTGATAGAGTGGAGACTAGTGCCCGTGATGGAGGAGGGAACTAGTTCCCGTGATGGACGGGAGGCTAGTGTCCGTGATGGTGGGAGACTAGTGCTTGTGATAGAGGAGGTTAGTGCCCGTGCTGGAGGGAGACTAGTGCTTGTGATGGAGGGGAGACTAGTGTCCGTGATGGATGGGCTTGGTGCCCGGGATGGAGGTGGGAGGGGGACTAGTGCCCGTGATGGAGGGAGAGACTAGAGTCCGTGATGGATGGGCTTAGTGCCCGTGATGGAGGGGGTGTTAGTTCCCGTGATGGAGAGCGGGACTAGTGCCCGTGCTGGAGGGGTGATTAGTGCCCGTGATGGAGAGGGACTAGTTCCCGTGATGGTGGGAGATAAGAGCCTGTGATAGAGGGAGATTAGTGCCCGTGATGGAGAGGGACTAGTTCCCGTGATAGTGGGAGACAAGAGCCTGTGATAGAGGGAGATTATTGCCCGTGATGGAGGGGGACTAGTGCCCGTGATGGAAGGATGTTAGTGCCCCTGATGTAAGGGTGGAACTAGTGCCCGTGATGGAGGGGGGGACTAGTGCCCGTGCTGGAGGGAGAGACTAGATACCGTGATTGATGGGCTTAGTGCCTGTGATGGAGGGAGAGTAGTGCCCATGATGGAGGGGGGACTAGTGCCCATGGTGGAGGGGGGACTAGTGCCCGTGATGGAGGGAGACTAGCGCCCGTGATGGATGGGCTTAGTACCCGTAATGGAAGTGGCATAGTGCCCGTCGTGGTGGGAGACTAGTGCCCCTGATGGAAGGGAGGAGCTAGTGCCCGTGATGGAGGGGGGACTAGTGCCCGTGATGGAGGGAGAGACTAGATCCCGTGGTGGACGGGCTTAGTGCCCGGGATGGAGGGGGGCGGGGGACTAGTGCCCGTGATGGAGGGAGAGTAGTGCCCGTGATGCAGGGGGGACTCGTCCCCGTGATGGGGGGGAGACTAACGCCCGTGATGGATGGGCTTAGTGCCCGTGATGGAATTGGTTTAGTGCCCGTGATAGAGGGGAGAATAATCCCCGTAATGGAGGTAGGGTCTATAGCCCCGTTATGGGGAGAGGGGGGGGCTAGTCCCGTTTTGGAGGGGTTTAGTGCCTGTAATGGAGGGGATCTACAGCCCGTGATAGAGGGGGGCTAGTGCCCGTGATGGAGGGGGGAATAGTGCCCGTGATGGAGGGGAGACTAGTACCCGTGATGGAGCTGTGGACTGGTACCCGTGATGCAGTGGGTTGGCCTAGAGCTCGTGATGGAGCGGGGGGGGGGGGATTAGTTCGCATGATGGAACGGGGACTAAACCCCGTGATGGAGATAGGGACTAGTGCCCGTGATGGAGGGAGGGGACTGGTGCCTGTTTTAGAGAGGTTAGTGCCCGTGATGGTGGGGAGATTAGTGCCCGTGCTGGTGGTGGGGTCTAGCGCCTGTGATGGAGTGGGATCTAGTGCCCGTGATGGAGGAGAGACTAGTGCCCATGATGGAGGGGAGACTACTGCCCGTCATGGAGGGGAACTAGTGCCCTTGATGGATTGGGGGGTTTGTGCCCGTGATGGACGAGAGACCAGTGCCCGTGATGGAGGGGAGACTAGTAGCCATGATGGAAGGGGTCTCGTGTCCTTGATGGAGGGGTAGACTATTGCCCGTCATGGAGAGTTAGACTCGTGCCCATGATGGAGGGGAAGAGCAGTGCCCGTGATGGAGCGGAGACCGGTGCCCGTAATGGAGGGGGGGGACAAGTGCCCATGATGGAGGGGGGGACTAGTGCCCGTGATGGAGGGGAGACT